>NC_071271.1:26753307-26760807 GCF_023375685.1 Ictalurus furcatus
TGTTTAACCGTTAGCCGAGCGGTGTGTGAGAAGCTGTACATCAGCGTCATGTCTTCAATGCAGTGATGGTTGAAACTTTACGATTATTTTATGTACTTAATCTGATTCTTTGCACTTTTTATGGATTTAAAAATCCTCTCAGAAATCCTGTCAGGTTAGCTTGTGTCAGCTAGCTGTAGTGTTGGCTTCATGACTAGCACTTTCATACTACGTTATGGTTTCAGACAAAGAAGATGTCGGAGAAGGATTTTTTTTGTTTTACGAAAATAATTTGATGAAATTTAAACCCCGTAAAACAACGTGGAAAGATTCTACGTGTAATTGACGTACTCAAGTACAGTTCTAATTTATAACTTAACTGTTAACTTATAAGTAACTTTAAATCTTAATAAATAAATCAAAATGTTTTAGTTCTTAAAATGTAAAATAACATATATATATATATATATATATATATATATATATATATATATATTTGACAAACTAACCAACATTATTTATACATGTACGATAATATTTTGATTGCTTTATTTATTTATTTCTGGATTTTCCACCTGTAGAACATGTTTTGTTAAAATTCTCATTAGATTTTAGTAAATTATTTATAGGCATAATAAAAAATAATGTGTAACAGAATGAGAAAATTGTGGACCAGTGTAGGCTTGACGCTTTGAGATCCATAGTTCTACTCAAATATTTGTCACATCAGTAGCTTAAACAGGATCTATGTCTCAGTAAGGTATCTTTACATTTCCTGAATGATTAAATATTGTTGAGTTCGTAGTTGAACTTGACAGCAGTGAGCTGGTTTTTAGTGTAAAACGATGCAGACGGTGGTGATGGATGGAAATGTGAAATTCTTCATGACTTTGTGAGATGAGTTTTGTCCTTGTCGGCCGTAGCAGCATTTCTCCAAGCGCTTGTCACGGCTAAATTTCCAGCTGAGGAGAGGAACGCCGGATAGTCAGGTGTCCTTATTCATTTGCCAAACTCATTTCATTTTCAGTGGTTGATTATAGGTGTGTGTGTGTGTGTGTGTGTGTGTGTGTGTGTGACCTCCTTTAGCACCGAGCATTCATTTTTTTCATCCATAAATTACCCATCAGCCCCAGCATCCTCCGCTCTCCTCTAGTGCACACGGAACCCGGCACTCATTACAGATAAATCCGGGTCAAGAGGTGAAATTAAAGGAGCGGTTCAGACACATTTCCCTCAAAAGATGCTGTTAGTGTTCAGAGTTAATGAACCTCTCACAGACTAATCACCTACACGTCTGTGCTGTAGTCCACATTACTGCATGACCAATATATGTTAACTACCACATGATATAATTACCACATGATAACCACATTATAACCAGATTACTTTATGATGACTACATTACCACATGACGACATAACTACATTACCATATTATAACTACAATACCACCTTATAACCACAGTATAGCTACACTGCTACATGAATACTACATTACCACAATAACTACACTACCACATGATAACCATATTACCACATGATAACTACATTATAACCATATTATCACATGACCACATAACTGCGTTACCACATAACCACATTCTAACCTCATGATTTCTACAATATCACATGATAACCACACGATAACTACATTACCACATGACGAGATAACTACATTATAACCACATTATCACATGATAACTACATTATAATCACATTACCACATGATAACTACATTATAACCACATTACCACATGATAACTACCTTATAAACACATTACCACATGATAACTACATTATAACCACATTACCACATGATAACTAAGTTATGACCACATTTATTTACTCAAGCCTACCCTGACTAGACTTTCTATTATACTAATTCCCAGTCCTAATAATCTTTTCTCTCCATCTCTCCTTCTGCCGAGCCACACACAATTTTATGGAGATACTAGAGATCCTGATCCTTTCTGATCTCCGGATGGAGCTCAAATCTTCTCCAATTCCAGACTGCTGGGACTACGGCTGCTCCTAAGGCCATACAGACTTCATATAAGTCAATAATGAACTTTTTCACACTATCTGTTGTTACCCAGATGAGGATGGGTTCCCTTCTGAGTCTGGTTCCTCTCAAGGTTTCTTCCTCTTAAAACATCTTAGGGAGTTTTTCCTTGCCACCGTCGCCACTCAGTGGCTTGCTCAGTTGGGATAAATTCACACCTTTAATATCTGTATACCGTGTTGATATTTCTGTAAAGCTGCTTTGAGACAATGACTATTGTAAAAAGCGCTAAACAAATAAAACTGAATTGAATTACCATGATAACTACATTATAACCACATTACCGCATGATAACTACATTATAACCACATTACCACATGATAACTACATTATAACCACATTACCACATGATAACTACATTATAACCGCATTACCACATGATAACTACATTATAACCACATTATCACATTATAACTACATTATAACCACATTACCACATGATAACTACATTATAACCGCATTACCACATGATAACTACATTATAACCACATTACCACATGATAACTACATTATAACCGCATTACCACATGATAACTACATTATAACCACATTATCACATTATAACTACATTATAACCACATTACCACATGATAACTACCTTATAACCACATTATCACATGATAACTACATTATAACCACATTATCACATTATAACTACCTTATAACCACATTACCACATGATAACTACATTATAACCATATTACCACATGATAACTACATTATAACCACATTACCACATGATAACTACATTATAAACACATTACCACATGATAACTATATTATAACCACATTACCACATGATAACTACATTATAACCATATTACCACATGATAACTACATTATAACCACATTATCACATTATAACTACATTATAACCACATTACCACATGATAACTACATTATAACCACATTACCACATGATAACTACCTTATAACCACATTACCACATGATAACTTCATTATAACCACATTACCACATGATAACTACCTTATAACCACATTACCACATGATAACTACCTTATAACCACATTACCACATGATAACTTCATTATAACCACATTACCACATGATAACTACATTATAACCACATTACCACATGATAACTTCATTATAACCTTATCACATGATAACTACATTATAATCACATTACCACATAATAACTACATTATAACCACATTACCACATGATAACTACATTATAACCACATTACCGCATGATAACTACATTATAACCACATTACCACATGATAACTACATTATAACCACATTACCACATGATAACTTCATTATAACCTTATCACATGATAACTACATTATAATCACATTACCACACAATAACTACATTATAACCACATTACCACATAATAACTACATTATAACCTTATTATCACATAACTACATTATCACATTACCACATGATAACTGCATTATAACCACATGATAACTACATTATAACCACATTACCACATGATAACTACATTATAACCACATTACCACATGATAACTACATTATAACCACATTATCACATGATAACTACATTATAGCCACATTACCACATGATAACTACATTATAACCACATTACCACATGATAACTACATTATAACCACATGATAACTACATTATAACCACATTACCACATGATAACTACATTATAACCACATTATCACATGATAACTACATTATAGCCACATTATCACATTATAACTACATTATAACCACATTATCACATGATAACTACATTATAGCCACATTACCACATGATAACTACATTATAACCACATTACCACATGATAACTACATTATAACCACATTACCACATGATAACTACATTATAACCACATTACCACATGATAACAACATGATTGTATTACTGTTGCTACTTGAAGTGTAAATCCTACATCCCATTATGTGATCTGTACACACCACTATTGTTGAAAGTTTTTAAGTTTGATTTATGTTACGTGCTCGGCTGCGTACTAGCTTCGCTCTCAGATTAGATTAGCATAGC
Organism: Ictalurus furcatus; assembly: GCF_023375685.1. Lineage (NCBI taxonomy): Eukaryota > Metazoa > Chordata > Actinopteri > Siluriformes > Ictaluridae > Ictalurus > Ictalurus furcatus. Next base: position 26,757,358 of record NC_071271.1, read on the forward strand.
GAATGAGCTGTACTAGCTACATACACTCACCAGAGACGCACAAATGATCTTTGTTTCCAAGCTTTATTTTGCTTCCCTACATCTCTGTACACATTTAACAAGAGTCGTATATGACAGGAGAAGATGAAACCACGCTTATAAGTTTTTCTTCTTTCATGTTTGCATGAAGTAGTGCAGGTGGGAACTATAGTTGTGAGCGGAGAACTGAAGAAACGTTGAACCGCACGTATCGTAGGATCGGACCGAGGAATCTTGGATTTATTGCTTCTTTAGAGCATCATAACTAATTTGCATGGAGTTGATAAAAGCAACTCGAACATCAACGGTCCAATGCAGATGATGAGATGATTCATCCGTATACACGGCACTCAGAAACCCAGCCAGTGATTGGTTCTCATCCATAAATCAGCCAAGGATGCTGGGTAATCTCAGGGCTGAAGGGGATCACATTCCTTTCTCCTTCTCTGCTCCTGAGAGGACATTAATGCTCCGAGATATTCCAAGATCCATTTTCTCGTCTTATTTCTTTTTTAATGGAGGATTGTGGAAGCGTGTTGGTGTAGTATATGTGTTCATCAGCTGTAAGATTAGCCAGAATCCCCCGCTGATTTATATAAATGAGAACCAATCACCAGCTATAACGAGCAGCCAGAGGGTGTGTGTGTGTGTGTGTGTGTGTGTGTGTGAGTGATTGAATGCAGTGGTAGTGGATACTGCAGAGAGAATGATAGACATGCCTGTTGAGAGTTATATAAGGTTTAAGATCTTTATATAAGATTTGAATCAGTATTGTTTTGCGGTACGTAACAAAAGGCGTGTAAGTCAGCCGTTTCCTGTCCCAGCGTGAGAACAGTGCGCGTGTCTGTAACATGTTAAACTTAAACGATTATACGCATAACCTTGTGTTCACACTAGGGAACAGTAAAGCGACAGGCAGGCCTTCCTTTTCCACCCACGTGCGTGACACTGAGACACGATTTCAGCCACGTCTCAATCGACATTTTCTCAATTCTATGCGAATTAGTTACGCTGCTGTAAAGAAGCTACAATTTCAATTCAATTCAGTTTTATGTGTGTAGCGCTTTTAACAATGGACATTGTCTCAAAGCAGCTTTACAGAAACATATAAACACAGGATACAGATGTTAAGCGTGTGAATTTATCCCTATTGAGTGAGACGGTGGTGACGGTGGTGAGGAAAAACTCCCTGAGATGTTAAGAGGAAGAAACCTTGAGAGGAAGCAGACTTAGAAGAGAACCCGTCCTCATCTGGGGAACGACGGATAGTGTGAGAGTAAAGGAACGTTCATTATGGCTTTATATGAAGTCTGTTTGTTGAACTAGTCCACTGTTCTCTAAAGGTGACCTGAGTGCAGAACTGTATGTGGTAATTGCGTTTCCATGGTACTTCAAGTGGTACCGTCCTCAGCAATCTCCAGGCTGTAGCCTCCAGATGATGAGAGCTCCCTCCAGACGTAGAACATCAGGATGGATCAGGCAGGTCCGGAGATCAGAAAGGGTCAGGATCACAGGCATCTCCATAATATTATGTGTGGGTGGACAGAAGGAGAGAGGGAGAGGGAGATAAAGAGAGGGAGAGATTATTAGGTATGCGTACTATCTATCTCACTATGATGGAGAAGACTGTGTACTTTGTGTAAAAGAAAGTCTAAAATCCGAGCGATGGTCTCGAATGGTTCCTCAGACCAATCCTGTGGCATGTGTGGTCCAGTGGTTCTTCAGTTCCCCTCTCACGACTTTAGTTCCTTTCTGCAATTAGTAACATGGAGAACTTAAATGCAGTTTAAATGAACGTGGTGAGGGACACGGAGGCTTAGTGCTTAACACGTTTGTCTCGCACCTCCGGAGTTAGGGGTTTGAAACCGCCTCCGCCATGTGTGCACCATGTTCTCTCCGTGCTGTGGGGGTTTCCTCCAGGTACTCCGGTTTCCTCCCCCAGTCCAAAGACATGTGTTGTAGACTGATTGGCGTGTCCAAATCGTCCATAGTGTGTGTGATTGTGCCCTGCGATGGGCTGGTACCCCTTCCAGGGTGTTCCCTGCGTTGTGCTCCTGGGATGGGCTCCAGGCTCCCCGCGACTCCGTGTAGGATAAGCAGTACAGAAAATAGATGGATAAGTAGATGGATGGATGAAAACGGTGTATAAATCGCGTTGGATAATCGGCTATAGGCTGGTTTTTATTTAGACTGTTCCTGGTTCTCATCAGAACTAAACAAAACAAAAAAAAAGCAATTTCCAAGTAGGAAACCACTTGGGTTACCGTGCAGTGCAGATTAAATTTATAAACTTTATATAATTTATAAATATTATGAGTGACAGTATCAATTTTTTACCTCAAAAAGAAACAAACAAAAATGCGTGTTCACTCTTCTTTAAATAGTTCCTGTGAGTAAGACATGAATTTATTCATAACCTTAAATTTGAGGGTTGTACATCTTTGGGTTTTTTGTTCTTCAGTAAATACAGTGCTGTGAAATAGTATTTGCCCCATCCTGATTTCTTCTGTTTCTGTGTACATCTCATACTAAATAGTTTTAGATCTTCAAATGAAATCTAAAAGAATACAAAGACTGTCTGAGTAAACACACAATACAGTTTTTAAATAATAATGTTATTTATTGAAGAAAAAAGTTCTCCAATACCAACTGGGCCTGTGTGAAAATGTATTTGCCCCCTGTAGTAAGTAATTCCCCAAACCTATGAAACTGCATTGATAATGGGGTTCACATGGGTTTGTTTATTTATTTATGCTTCAATAAATAAAATAATAAATAAAGACTATATTGTGTGTTTACTCGGGTTGGCTTTGTTTTATGTTGTATTTCATTTGAAGATCTAAAACTATTTAGAATAAGATAGTAAATCAGCAACAGAGGAAATGAAACACTTTCACAGCACTGTATGTGTAAGCTGCTGAGACAAATGTAGATTTTTCTCTCAAAAACAAAAGTCATGCGATGAAAAAGAAAAGTTTAAGTATAGAGAGTGCTGTAGAACCTGTAGAGGAGACTGGAGGAGTGTGCGGATGTGTCCTGTGTGTTTATAGCAGCTTTACTTCTCTCTGCCTTGATGTTTTACAGTGTCTCATGCGTTTGCGCTTTTACAGTGTTAGCGTGCCTTCAGCTGTCTCTGCGTCTTCAGCTCTAAAACGCAGGGCCCGTCTGAGGCTCATCTTAAATGCATGCAGGAATGTAGCGCTCTTTCATGTGTGTTTATTCACAGCGGAAACTGGATTACTTTGTCTTTCCCGTTCCGAAGTATTGTCCTTGTCCTCTCTCTGTTGCTCAGGGTTCTTTCCAGCGTGTCACTGGAGGATCTGATGAGGATCCATCACTCGCTCCCTAGAGTTTATCTCCTCACGCCTCGTCTCCGTCTCCTACCTGACTTCTTTTTTTTTTTCTTTTTTTTCTGTTTGTCAGATTCCTCTC
>NC_071271.1:26770807-26780807 GCF_023375685.1 Ictalurus furcatus
AATGAGATTAATAATGGGATTTTTAAAAGGATTATTAAAGGGCTTATTAAAAGGATTATTAAAGGGCTTATTAAAGGGATTATTAAAGGGATTATTAAAAGGATTATCCACCTCATAAAGTCAGATAAAATCTCATTGGGATTAGTCAGTTTGCTGACGTTACAGTGTGATATTGAACCCACACGGAGGTTAAGCGCTATCCACCCCTTTATACATACAGTCAGTTCAATTCAGGTTTATTTGTACAAGCAAGCGTAACAGTCATGTGGTAGGGGCTGGACGAATCATGGAAGGAATACGCGATGATCCAGGAGACCCAATCAGGGAGAGAATGTGGGTGAAGCCACGCCTTGGTTTTCAAGAGTCTTCGTTTTGGTCTGTTTACGCTGAAAGGTTTCAAACAAAAACGGGGTCTTCTGCGTTTCCAGAAGTCTCCGTTTCCGACGGTGGAAAACTCCGCAGTAGTGTAGACGACAGGCGTAACCGTAGCACTAGTTATGCGTTTTAAAACAAAAACAGGACCTCAAAGACCTTTCACGAAGAACTGGCACCTGTGTTACGTGATATCTTTAACACGTGCATTCACCATAACATTTTTCTACAACAGTGGAAGGAGGTTGTGGTCAAAGCTGTTCTCCAGCAGATTACCGCCAGATGTTGTTAATCAGCTGTGTTGGGAAGGTGTGTGAAGAATCCTCAGAGATGCCGTTCTGGAGGACAGAGATTGCACCATCGCAACATGGCTCTGATTCAGATTCTACAATTCTGGCATGAAGCACTTAATAGCAACCCTAACATGGACATCCATGCTGTTTTTGTTGATTTTACTCCAGCCTTGGACACAATTGAGCACGGTCAGCCGCTTCATGCTCTGGCTGACAGGCATGTCAGACACCATTTGGCTCATTGTAATGAGCTCTCTGAGCAATAGAGAGCAAAGGGTGAAGTGGGGTTCCTGTGTGTCTAACTCCTGTCCCGTTCCAGCTGGTGTTCCCCAGGGGGACTTTTATCCTCTCGGCTTTGTGTCATCTGTATAACAGCTTGGATTCACATCTGCCTCTCGCTGTAATTCCTGTGAAATATGCTGAAGATCTAACAGTCACTGAGCTTCTAATGGGATCTCTACCTGGCCTAACCCAGAAGGCCTTGGATTCAGTGGAAGATTAGGGACGGGAATTTTCACTGGTAATGAATGGAGCTGAGCACATGGATATGGTAATTAGTGCCAGGAGTGATGAACACCCCCCCCCCCCCTCCTGCTCCTCCTCCTCCTCCCCCTCCTCCTCCTGTAATCTCTGGTCATGTGATCAGTAGAGTCTCCACTTTTAAACTGCTTGGAGTTCAAATTTCATCTGATCCGCCATGGGACGCCCACATCACGTTAAATCACGTCCACGGATCTATTATCTTAGTGCTACAAAGAGAGCGCGTCTCCCGCGCAACGTTTTCATGCAGAAGTATTTGCTGTTTATACGGCCAGTTCTTCAGCACGCGCGTCCGGGTTGGGATGGACTGCCTAAAGGTCTCGCTGAGGTAGAGAGGGTTCAAAAACGCTGCTGTCGGATAGACATAGTCATTGAGTGAGAGGTGTGATCAGGCCACCATACGTACCCTCACTAACCTACGACTCGAGAGAAATATTCAGAAAAGCAGGAGATAAGAGTCCAGCGTCGGTGTGAACTCCTTTAATCCGGTTTAAAAATCGTCTCAGAGAAATTCCTCAAGAAATCGAGTGAGAAAACGCCAAGAATACACTTCTGTAAAATCTCGGCGTCTACTTTGAAGATGCTAAAATATCAAATTAATTTGATTTATTTTGGCTTTTTTATCACAACATCATTCCCATAGTTCCGTTTGTGTTACTCCAGAGTTTTAATGACTTTATTATTATTATAAAATGTGGGGGGAAAAATTAAAATAAAGAATGAGTGTGTCTGAAAAATTTTTGTTCACAGTAAACTGATCCGTTACTCTCACAGCTGAAACTCACTACATGTGATCTCTTATCATCCTGGTAAAAATAATCAAATAACCCGAACTCTCAGCTCGAAAAGCAGCTGTTTTCCAGATGCAGCATGTTTGTTTGTGTTTAGCTGACACTTTTATTTCCAGTGGGTTTGCAGACGTCCCGAGGTGAACACGCCGTGTTGATCCGTGACAATTCGGGCTCAGCGGTCTCTCTACGCTCACAGAAATCAATGAGCGGTTTTAGAGGACATTGTTCTGGCGCAGGAGAAGAAAAGACGAGTGGAACAGGGACGGGAAAATCGTTCAGCTGTAGATTGGACTTTGTCCTGAAGCTGTAGTATTTCTTTATACGGTTTCTCGGTGACACAAAACATGTGACTCAGATTTCAACACCGAGTCCGTTCAGATGTTGTCCTTCCCCGAGCTTAACATGAGTTAGCTCCAGTACTCATTTTATTTGGCGAGAAACAACTCCGCCCCCTGAATGAGAAACGCCGTCCCTCGGTCAAGCTGTTGTTATTGTCACGCCTCTCTGATCTGTAAAGTCATTTTGACGCTTGGTCCGAATACTCGAGTCCGCACTCGGGACCGACTCTGGGCTGGTTTTTGGGCGGGGCACAGGTTATAAGCACTGGTTTGCATTCACATAGAAGCGTTCCTTCTGAACCTTGGATCACTTTTTTTAAAAATGGTCATCGTTACGTTCATCTGTTGATTACGCCTCCGCTACTAGGGGGAGATATCTCAAGAACAAGTGCCTGAATGTTTGCAGGAGTTATCAGGAGTTTGCAGGAGTTATCATCTCAACCAGCAGATGAACTGATTAGATTTTGGAATTGATCCAAACAAAGTCAAGGTCACAACGAGGTCAAACATCAAAAATAGTTTTTCTTCAATACTTTCCGATGATTTGTTGTAAAATAAGGTCTTGTCATTTCAGAGTTGTTGTTTTGACTAGCCCAATCTGGCAACCCTGTCATTAATTGTCCTGTCTGCTGCTCCACCCGCGAGCATAGGGCAGCGTGATTCCTTCCCCAGTGTGCATGTATTAGCACTTACTGCAGTTCCCGTGTTTGACCACTAGGTGCAATAATAAGTCTAAATCATGAATCAGGACTTCATGACAGCTGAGCTTTGTTTATTGTGAATGTATCTCCTAGTGTGTCTCTTATTCTCTGTCTAACTGTGTCTGTGTGTGTGTCTGTCTCTCTCTCTCCCTGTCCCTCCTGTCTCACTCTCAGGTTATGGTATTGGATTACCCCAGCATTCCCCGCTGACCCGGAACTTTTCGGAGGTCGTGAACGGTTATAAGTCGGACGGTTTTATGGATCTGCTGCATGATAAATGGTATCGGGCCACTCCCTGCGGAAAACGAAGCTTCGCCGTCACCGAGGTAACGACATGGCTGTGTTTTCCCGACTGTATAACATCATGTTTTTGTCCTCGTTGGCTGAGGATTCACATTAGTCGGATTGTAATGTACCAGACTGTTAGTGTTTTTATGAGAAGATACAATACCATGCTGTGCAACTCTCACTCCAGAACATGTTCTAATCAGGATATGTGTGTGTGTGTGTGTGTGTGTGTGTGTGTGTCATTCACCCCCTGAGTGTGAGTTTGTCCTTCGTGAAGTTCATTAGTCTGTCCTGCCCATCTCTCGCCGAGTTACTTTAATTCCCGAGCACTGTGTGTGTGTGTGTGTGTGTGTGTGTGTGTGTGTGTGACCGAGTCTAGCCACCGCAGAGTGTCCTTGATTTGAATGCATGAGGAAATAAATGCTGTAGAGGAAGCCGCACTGAGGTCCCTGGAGGAGTGTGACATCACTCTGGTTCTCATAAACGACGGTTACGGATTTTACGTTGAACAGAACCCGGTGTGTTCTGCTCGTCAGTGCGGTTCTTTAGGCAGGTGAGAACGCGCTCGGGTAACGGCACTCGGGTCCGAGATCGTCTGTGTGAGAGTGGCGTCGCTCCACTTCCAACAGAACTCTAGTGAGAAAGTGATTCGACTCTGAATCGACTCACTCTGGGAAGTGAATCAAACAAACTGAGCCGTAGAGACGCAGAAATGCCGTGTGACAGAGACTGGAGACACTTTTTAAACGAGTTATTTATATAATTATCTACATCATCATTGTGTTCTTCACGCTCGGGTGATTGTTTTCTGATTTCTGTCCACACGTCTACCCTTTTCCATCAGTGTATTTCTGACCCGTGAGAGAGCTTTCTGAGGACTCCTTCAGCCCTACACACACCTCACACAAGGATTTATTTTATTTGTTTCTTTGTTTTTGCTGATTTTTGGTTCATTTAATTATGTACGAATGATCCAAAAGAATCATTTCACTCTGATTCAGATTTGACAAATGGACTAACGGGAGCGAAAGCTTTCTACAAGTTGATCAAAACTATTGGAATCTAACTACTAATGCAGTAAATTTATATAAAAAAGTGAGACTCTATTGGCTTAGTTAAATAAAATAAAAAAATAAATGTGTTAAATCCATAGGAGTTGTGTGCTGTGTCTAATATTTAAATGGTTGAATCCTAGTTATTAAAGAAATTGGCCGCGGTCGTAACAGCAGGGTCGAGAGATATTTCTCTGCGCTCTCCGTGGTCCCTGGATGCAGAAACCTTTCTTTGATTCCTGGGAGATGTTCAGGACTCATCGCTCCTGTACGTCTGTTTACTTTGGAGACGTTTCAGAAGCTCAGTAAGAATCAGGAGGAAAATATAATTTGCTCTGTTATTCCTTTCTGTCTGTGCGTTAATTAAAAGAAGTCAGACGTGATTTGGTTGGAGGCCAGCGCAAATCCAGAGGAAGGAGGAAGCGGCGAGAGATTTTACAACTAAAATGTAACACTAAATTAATGTTCTGTCAAAACAGAGTGGAGATAATTACAAAGACGAACGAGCCTGATGGTGTTGTACGCCGGGGAACTGGGGCAGAGTCGGAGATTCTCTGTATGATGCGTCACGTCACGGTTTGTGTATGGCTAATTACGACTGTGTGCGCTCTACAAAACGCGAGCTAGGGATTGATTTATTGGTCTCACGTTTACAAATAAAGCGGAGGACGTCTGGGGATCATGAAAATACATTATTATTAGAATAGCGTGATCGAAGCAGACCAGAGAAAAGTGCACCAGGTTGTGTTTACGCCTCCCCTGTCGTTTACTATGTATTATAATTACAGAGGCATCAATGCACTACTTTCTTTCTGAAGAACAAGTATGAGGAGATCTTTAGTGCTGAGTGTATGAGGAACCTGATTATTACACTGCAAACATGAACATATCTTCAGTATAGTCGAATGTGTCTAGTATTCCTGATAAGACCAAATAAGACATCGACTAGGAGGGTTCACCTCAGCGTAAAAAAGAGTCTCGGTTTCACCTCAGCGTAAAAAAGAGTCTCGGTTTCACCTCAGCGTAAAAAAGAGTCTCGGTTTCACCTCAGCGTAAAAAAGAGTCTCGGTTTCACCTCAGCATAAAAAATGAACCGCTCGGTTTCACCCGAACGTGAAAAGAGTCACTCGGTTTCACCTCAGCGTAAAAAGAGTCACTCGGTTTCACCCGAACGTAAAAAGAGTCGCTCAGTTTCGCCTCAGCGTAAAAAGAGTCACTCGGTTTCACCCGAGCATGAAAAGAGTCGCTCGGTTTCACCCGAACGTGAAAAGAGTCGCTCGGTTTCACCCGAACGTAAAAAGAGTCGCTCGGTTTCACCTCAGCGTAAAAAGAGTCGCTCGGTTTCACCCGAACGTAAAAAGAGTCGCTCGGTTTCACCTGAACGTAAAAAGAGTCGCTCGGTTTCACCTCAGCGTAAAAAGAGTCGCTCGGTTTCACCCGAACGTAAAAAGAGTCGCTCGGTTTCACCTCAGCGTAAAAAGAGTCGCTCGGTTTCACCCGAACGTAAAAAGAGTCGCTCAGTTTCACCTCAGCGTAAAAAAGAGTCTCGGTTTCACCTCAGCATAAAAAATGAACCGCTCGGTTTCACCCGAACATAAAAAGAGTCACTCGGTTTCACCCGAACGTGAAAAGAGTCGCTCGGTTTCACCCGAACGTGAAAAGAGTCGCTCGGTTTCACCCGAACGTAAAAAGAGTCGCTCGGTTTCACCTCAGCGTAAAAAGAGTCGCTCGGTTTCACCCAAACGTAAAAAGAGTCGCTCGGTTTCACCTCAGTGTAAAAAGTCACTCGGTTTCACTCGAACGTAAAAAGAGTTGCTCGGTTTCACCAGAACGTAAAAAGAGTCGCTCGGTTTCACCTCAGCATAAAAAGAGTCGCTCGGTTTCACCCGAACGTAAAAAGAGTCGCTCGGTTTCACCAGAACGTAAAAAGAGTCACTCGGTTTCACCCGAACGTGAAAATAGTCGCTCGGTTTCACCCGAACGTGAAAAGAGTCGCTCGGTTTCACCCGAACGTAAAAAGAGTCGCTCGGTTTCACCCGAACGTAAAAAGAGTCACTCGGTTTCACCCGAACGTGAAAAGAGTCGCTCGGTTTCACCCGAACGTAAAAAGAGTCGCTCGGTTTCACCTCAGCGTAAAAAGAGTCGCTCGGTTTCACCCGAACGTGAAAACAGTCGCTCGGTTTCACCCGAACTTAAAAAGAGTCACTCGGTTTCACCCGAACGTAAAAAGAGTCACTCGGTTTCACCCGAACGTAAAAAGAGTCGCTCAGTTTCACCTCAGCGTAAAAAGAGTCACTCAGTTTCATCCGAATGTGAAAAGAGTCACTCGGTTTCACCCGAACGTGTAAAGAGTCGCTCGGTTTCACCCGAACGTAAAAAGAGTCGCTTGGTTTCTGTGCTCTTACATACAGATATGTGTGCAACAGTTAAATCAGGTGTGTGAAATCAGGCGCTCTACTTGCTCAGAGTGTTTCTGTGCCACTGCATGTCTCAGATCTATAGTTAGCGAGCTCTCAGTGTGTTACAGCTCTGAGCTAGAATAATGCTCTTCAACACTTGAGTCTGGAATGAGCATCTGTCATCCGCACTGTCTGTGGGACCCGCCCACAGTGCTGTTATTATCAATCACACAGCTTCAAATAAAAACTCTGCCTCCATTTCTGTTGTTTGGACTGGATGTTTATGGATTTATGGGGTTGAACGTGTGTGTGTGTGTGTGTGTGTGTGTGTGTGTGTGTGTGTGTAGACTCTGCAGATGGGTATCCAGCACTTCTCCGGACTCTTTGTGTTGTTGTGTGTTGGTGTTGTGTGTTCATTACTCACACTGCTGAGTGAACACACCTTCTACAGCTTCATCTTACCGCACCTGCACAACCAACACAGACTGAAGTACTGGCTCCACACCAGCCAGGTGAGCCTTCATCATCATCATCATCATCATCAGCATCATCATCAGCATCAGCATCAGCATCATCATCAGCATCAGTGATCAGTGATGAGTGAAAAGATGTGGGTTCTTTTATTGTCTAAAACACCAACTTCCTCCATTTTCTTTGGTTTGCAATTTCACCACCATAAATAATAATAATAATAATGATAATAATAATAATAACAACAACAACAGAGACTAAAGTACATCACCTTCTTCATCATCATCATCACCTTCATCATTACAGAGAATAAAGTTCAGGTCCGTCACCATCATCTTTGTCACTATTATTGAATTTGAAAATGAAATTATTAGTTGATATTTAAAATCTACTAAGCTTTCTTTTTTTCTTGTTTAAACAGCTGAAGCACTTTAATTAAACATATAGTAATAAATACATTTACACACTCTTTCACACAAAAGTCCCTCACATTCCAAATATAAATACATATTATTTTAATAGGTATATTATATTAATAAATGTGACAGCAATAAGTCATATCACATCACTTCCTGTTTTCAGCTGCAAATGAACTTGAAGCTTGTTTTTTAACACCAGATACAGTCGCAGTCAAAATTATTCACCCCCCTCCCTGCAAATCAGGTTTATTGTCAGAATGTTCAGACTTTCAGCTGTGTGTAATGAACAAATCAAATAAAAGTAGTTGAAATAGTTCGACACGGTGAATGCTTCAAGTGGTTCCACCAAATTCAGCTGAAAATGAAACTTATAATGACTTCTCCACTTTCAAAATGATTCACCCCCTTCATGGTGAGCACCTTTAGTATTTAGTAGAGCTCCTTTTGCTGTGATGACCTGCTGAGATGCAGAGCTTCTGCAGCGTTCCTGAGGAATCTTCTCCCGTTCCTCATGAGCAATGGCCTCCAGTTCAGTGATATTCTTGGGTTTGCGTGCTGGGGGGTGCACCACAAGGGGGCGCCCTGCAACCGCCTGCAACATACAACACCTTACACCTATGTATCATTACACCCAGTTCTTCTGCTTGAGTCATTTTTTTTCACGTGTATGGTGTGTGGTTGAATTTTTCAGGTGTGATCCTCTCCCATGGATAATTACTTTTCACGTGAGATCACATCTTTCACCCATCACGTGTTTACTAGAGCTCACGTGAGGCTGGAACACAGTCAGGTGTTTTTCACATGCGAAGTGCTTATGATCACATGTTAAGTGTAGGTGATTTTTCAGTGAGGGATGCATGGATAATTCATTATTTTTAAAAAAATATTTGTAAAAGCGCTCGTGAACACCACAGTTTGAGTGTGTTTGTGTTTGTGATGGAAATGACAGGGAGAGAAAAAAAAACAAGTATAATAATGGAGAGAATGAGACAAAAAAGGAGAAAAGAGGAGAAATAAACCGGAGGGACATGGGGAGAGAGAGAGAAAGAGAGTGAGAGAGAGAGAAAGAGAGAGAAGGTAAGAGAGGGGAATGAATATAAACGTTAAATCACATCGCCCTCTAGTGTTAGTCAGGTGAAAACACACATTCGTCGGCATGTTCTTATCATTGTTCTTGCTGTGATTATTTTCGCAGAAGATCCACCGAGCTTTAAACACGGTGTGTGATGAGAAGAAGACGGAAACCGTGAACAAAAACACAAAGTGAGTAAAGAGCAAGCAGACTAAGTATAGTTAACCAAGTTAACGATACGTATCACACAACACTACACACTGACGACTCAACAGAACGCCGAGCTGAAGATCGTACGCTTGATAACGTCACAATGAGACGAGCTTTTTCATTCAGTAATGTGCCGTGACATACTACTTCCCATAAAATACTGACTAATCCCACGTTAACAGTTTAGTGGAGTCAGCTAAGCTAACCAGTTCACCAAGTTACCAACATTGTGCTAACGATCGTCATCTTAACCCACGTAGCTCCTCCGTTACGTCTGCTAGCGTGTTAACCCGAGTCGCTAACTCTTTTTCGAGGAAAGAAGCTAAAGCACGCCGAAGAAGTAGCTAAAAGTTGCGGGCTGATGTCACAGACTTACTAATTTACATATTCATTGACTTGCCCTGATCGTTGGCATGTCAGAACGGGTTACGCGAAGAAGAATGGAGTTTTTTCAGAGTAGAAAATAAAAGATTATAGCATAAAAAAGGTTGTCTTTGGTCACGGCACCACGACATAGCTGTTCACTTGTTTACAAAATTCTACCATTTCTATCAGGAACGACAGCAGAATGAATCCACGACAGCGAGGAGGCGTGACAGTGACGTTACAGATGAAACAGCTGGCTTTTATTACTGTACATATCACCGAGGAGAGAGTTTAACGCCTCCTCCTGATGTTCTGATGAACTTCTAACATATTTTTATGAAACTCTACAGAAATGACAGTGAAGTGTAGACTTCACACAGATCCACATCTGTACACGCACATCTGTCCACAGGCGGGTAACTGGAGTTTCTTTCCCCCCTCAGCATTCCCTTGTGTCTGTCAGAAGGCTGTCAGCTCCACTGTCTGCCCTCCGCTGATCCCTCCATCTCCTCCTCCACCTACAACAGGTGGAACAACGGAAGCCCTGAAGCTACGAGCAGCGAACTCAAAGATGCGAATCACAAGCGTGTCCACTTCGACCTGGGGTCAGAGCGAGGCATTAAGAGCCCTGACGCTTTCACGGAAGGTCCAGACGTGGGCATCAAGCGCTCAGATGAGGCCATGTGTG
>NC_071271.1:26788307-26793307 GCF_023375685.1 Ictalurus furcatus
CTGACAGTCGTGACCGCGGATTACAAACAGGAAATAAAGTGCTACGAGTCTGAGATAAGGAGGACGTGGAGAGGACGCTCGCTGCTCTTCGTTCGGCACAAACGCTGATCAATTCTCATAAATTCTCATAAGAAGGTTTGAATAAACCGAAGGAAATAAATCCATTCAGAAAGAAGGATGTACATCAGAAGTGTGGAACAGGCGTTTAATCTCAGCCTGAACACCAGCGTGTGAGGGTCGGGGAGTGAAGTATATAATGTGTGTGTACAGTGTTCCTGCGCTCACAGGGTTTGGGGTTTGGACGAGACGCCGGCGTCCTCACCGGCGTCTGCTCCTCTGTGACTAACTTCCCGAGAGAAAATAAATATTAAATACAACAAACAGGATGTAAACACCGTACTGATCACGTGACCAGAGCTACAGTCACTGCTGTATTACACACAGTCAGGATCTGAAACGCTTTATTTATTCATTTATTCACTTATTTATTCATTATCTCTCTCTCACTCTCTTTCATTCTCTCTCTCTTTCACTCTTTCTCTCGAACTCTGTCTTTCATTCTCTTTTACTCTCTCTCTCTTTCACACACACTCTTTCAGTCTCTCTTTTAGGCTCTCTCTTTCATTCTCTTTTGCTCTTGCTCTTTCATTCTCTCTCTCTCTTTCATTCTTTCATTCCCTCTCTTTTATTCTCTCTCTTTCATTCTCTCTCTTTCATTCTTTACTCTCTCTCTATCTCTCTCTTTCATTCTCTTTCATTCTCTCTCTCTCTCTTTCATTCTTTACTCTTTCTCTCTATCTCTCTCTTTCATTCTCTTTTTCTCTCTCTCTCTTTCAAACACTCCCTCTTTCATTCTCTCTCTCTCTTTCAATCTCCCTCTCTTTCACTCTCTTTCATTCTCTATCTCTTTCATTCTCTCTCTCTATCTCTTTCACAAACTCACTCTTTCAGTCTCTCTCTTTTGCTCTCTCTCTTTCATTCTCTCCATCTCTTTCATTCTATTTCTCTTTCATTCTAACCTCTCTTTCGCTCTCTCTCTCTCTCTCTCTCTCTATTGCTCTCTCTTTCATTCTCTTTTGCTCTCCCCCTCTCTCTGTCTCTCTTTCACACACTCTCTCTCTTTCAGGCTCTTTTTTTCTTTCACTCTCACTCTCTCTTTTGTTTTCTCTGTCTTTCAATCTCCCACATTAATGTTCTCTTTCTCTCTCTCTCTCTCTCTTTCTCTCTCTCTCTCTCTCTCTCTCTCTCTCTCGCTCTCTCTGTCTCTCCCCTCTCTCTCTCTCTTTCTCTTTCTCTCTCTCTCTCTCTCTCTCCTGCTTTAGAATTCAAGGACAAAACTGTAAAAACAAGCAGGAATCAAATGCATAATAAAACAGATTTGATGACTTTCATTAGTCTCTGTTCATTTTATGGCAGATGTTCACACCCCAGACAGTCCACATGTTCACTGGGTAGCAATGCCATATACAAGCACTGTCCACTTTATTAGGAACACTATATTAACACTGGGTAGGACCTGCTTTATGCTGAAATCAGCCTCAATTCTACGTGACATGGATTCCATGCTGTGTTTTTTCAGGTGCAGTGAAGCTCGACTGTATGAAACGTCCCAGGTACTGGTATTAAACCCTCCCCACACCATTACACTACCTCCACCAGCCTGACCTGCTGACTGACACAAAGCAGTCTGTGGATTCATGCTTTCATCTGCAGCAGAAATTTGAATAAAATTTGCATTTGATTTAATATGTAACATAAAATATATAAATCTGACTGAATAAATGTTATATTTTTATACAAGCCTTCAGATATATCCCAGATTATATCCCTGGCCTTCAGACTGACAGGTTATAATACTTGTTCTTTATTACAGTGAGTTTGGTCACATCTCTGACACGCCCTTTTAAACATCATCTATATTCACACTATACTCCTGTGTCTGATTAAGTTCTAATAACAGATTTATCTGCCAGATCAGATCTGACAAGAGTCTGATTCAGCAAGAAGTGTGTTCTGATTGGCTGACAACAGCAGGAAGTGTGTTCTGATGGGCTGTAAGTGGCAGGAAGTGTGTTCTGATGGGCTGTAAGTGGCAGGAAGTGTGTTCTGATTTGCTGTGAGAGGCAGGAAGTGTGTTCTGATGGGCTGTATGTGGCAGGAAGTGTGTTCTGATTTGCTGTGAGTGGCAGGAAGTGTGTTCTGATTTGCTGTGAGTGGCAGGAAGTGTGTTCTGATTGGCTGTAAGTGGCAGGAAGTGTGTTCTGATTTGCTGTGAGTGGCAGGAAGTGTGTTCTGATTTGCTGTGAGTGGCAGGAAGTGTGTTCTGATTGGCTGTAAGTGGCAGGAAGTGTGTTCTGATTTGCTGTGAGTGGCAGGAAGTGTGTTCTGATTTGCTGTGAGTGGCAGGAAGTGTGTTCTGATTGGCTGTGAGTGGCAGGAAGTATGTTCTGATGGGCAGACTCACTGCTAAATACTATTATGAATTTATTGGTAATAAATAAGTTTACTAATATAGTATATAGGTTACGGTTATAAATATGTTTAACCATATATGACCCGTGTAATGTCATTATTCTCCACATGGACGCTTGTGAGATCCCAACGCTAGCGCTATTCAGAAACAAACAAACAGACTTAAAACCGCAAGAAATAAAAATGTGAATATAAATATAAATAAATGATACCGCTTTATTCTGTTTTTTATTGTTTTAATTATAAGATAATCTAAATAAAAAATATATAAATGAGTCTTAAATGTATAAATATTTAAATGTAAAAATATATAAATGAGTATAAAAGATCTTTTATACTTATTCTATAGGGTCTTGTGTGGATGTAAGTTTAGTTAATAGTATTTTATATACATTTACATCCTCACAAAATCCTACAGTATAACTATAACAAGACAAATTTATTTGCATGTTCATAAAGTAAGCTGAAACTCTGCCTTTTTTCTTTTTTTTTTTTTGCATTATTTTCTAATTGCTTTTTTTTTTTTTTACTCTGGTGAATTTACATATATATGAAAAAACTGCTTTAAAAAATGGCTTGTAATATTTTTCCCATTTTAGGAAAAATCTAGAATTCTTTTTATTTTTAACCCAAGCTGAGAATTAAAGTTAAACCACCACATGTCTGTTATTCTCAAACAGCATCAGGAGATCGGACCGGAAAAATCAATCACCGACCGGCTGTAAACACGGGAGGAGTCGAGGAGGAGGTCCTCCGAGGGAAAAGGGAAAAGAATTTTATTCTGTCCAATAAACAGTTTGATCCCCAAATCAATCAATACACCCTTGTGTCTGAGAGAGCAGACCTAAAAGCCAGCTATTATTGTGTCTTAAACATTTGTAATGCTTACTCATGTGGAACAATAGACATGACGATACACATTACACTAAACATTACACTAAACAGTACAATACACATGACGATACACATGTTTAGGCTTTACGTGCTCAGATTAATTCATATGATGAACATTTTGTAAAAACGTTATAAAAACGAAAGAGATGAATGAACTTGTTCGTTCCAGCTGCAGGGACGAAGGACAAGGACACTTGAGAGGCGTATCGTTTTAAACAGACGCGGTGAGCAACAGGGTGCTCGCGTTTACAAAAAAAAATGAAATGTAAATCTTTTACAGAGTTTAAATAGTACATTATGTCCAATTAACAGCAGTATTGCTGAGAGAGAACAAGGGAGGAAGGATGGAGCGATGAGGTAATTAGCTGCACTCCAGATGGGTCCTAGAGAGAGAGAGAGAGAGAGAGAGAGAGAGAGAGAGAGAGGTGACCCTTATTTGTCTAGCATGGTGGAAAAGTGAAGGAAAGAAGGGCAGAAAGTACAGAGAAATAAATGAAGTGAGTTTTTCCACACAGAGGACGTGGGAGGAGACGCGTCCTCACCAGAGGCACGGTTTATCTGGAGGATGAATATTTTATGGATAAAATGATGAATGAAGTTAAATGTTTCTTTGATTTTCCTTCACACCATGAGTATTATTAATTCAACAAATTAACAGAGTGAATTAAAAGGGCAGTAACATCTACATCTCACACACATTACGGTCTCATCACCTCCATTTAGCGTCTCCGGGCTTCATTAAGTTGCGCACAAGTAACTGTCAAAGCTCCATATACAATAACAGTCTGCGCTGGATCACGTGCTATTCTGTGTGCTGCCACTGGGTCCCTTAAACCAGTGATGAAAGTGCTGATTAGCCTGGGACGACTCCTGCAGTCATACATCTGTGATATACCAGACTCCTGTTTAGATTTATTTCAACACTCGCCATCTTCTCACTCACACGTCATCACATTAGTGTTTTTTACCTTTAAATTCTCTCTTGATTTTCTGTTACATCATACTACATTCAGCAGCAAAGAGAAAAACACATCCCACATTTTCAGTCCCGGATTATTTTCAAGGTTTAAAGGCGAGCGTTGGGGTTTAAAGGCGAGCGTTGGGGTTTAAAGGCAAGCATTGGGGTACAAGGGCGAGCGTTGGGGTTTAAAGGCAGCGTTGGGGTTTAAAGGCGAGCGTTGGGGTTTAAAGGCGAGCGTTGGGGTTTAAAGGCAAGCATTGGGGTACAAGGGCGAGCGTTGGGGTTTAAAGGCAGCGTTGGGGTTTAAAGGCAAGCATTGGGGTACAAGGGCGAGCGTTGGGGTTTAAAGGCAGCGTTGGGGTTTAAAGGCAGCGTTGGGGTTTAAAGGCGAGCGTTGGGGTTTAAAGGCAAGCGTTGGGGTACAAGGGCGAGCGTTGGGGTTTAAAGGCAGCGTTGGGGTTTAAAGGCGAGCGTTGGGGTTTAAAGGCAGCGTTGGGGTTTAAAGGCAAGCGTTGGGGTACAAGGGCGAGCGTTGGGGTTTAAAGGCAGCGTTGGGGTTTAAAGGCAGCGTTGGGGTTTAAAGGCAGCGTTGGGGTTTAAAGGCGAGCGTTGGGGTTTAAAGGCGAGCGTTGGGGTTTAAAGGCAGCGTTGGAGTTTAAAGGCGAGCGTTGGG
>NC_071271.1:26800807-26803307 GCF_023375685.1 Ictalurus furcatus
GTTAGAATTATGATGCATTATTATCACAGTAAAGTAAACGTTAGACATCCGCTGGACGTTCATACCAGTGATGATATCGGAATTTAAGGAGCCTGTGAAAACACTGTTCCTTACATTGATGTTATTTTTGTTAACACCTGCAGTGTTGCTGAATGAATTAATCCGTTAAACTCCTGAATTAAAAAATACACTCTTTAATCAACACCTAAATAAAGTGATGCCAATTTTAGATTTCAGTCCAACATCCTGCTCATTTATTCATAAAAGTGTTCCGGGCCGAGCATCTTACTCCAGGTGATAGATCTTACTCCAGGTGATCTTACTCCAGGTGATAGATCTTACTCCAGGTGATAGATCTTACTCCAGGTGATAGATCTTACTCCAGGTGATCTTACTCCAGGTGATAGATCTTACTCCAGGTGATAGATCTTACTCCAGGTGATCTTACTCCAGGTGATAGATCTTACTCCAGGTGATCTTACTCCAGGTGATAGATCTTACTCCAGGTGATAGATCTTACTCCAGGTGATCTTACTCCAGGTGATAGATCTTACTCCAGATGATCTTACTCCAGGTGATAGATCTTACTCCAGGTGATAGATCTTACTCCAGGTGATCTTACTCCAGGTGATAGATCTTACTCCAGGTGATCTTACTCCAGGTGATAGATCTTACTCCAGGTGATAGATCTTACTCCAGGTGATCTTACTCCAGGTGATAGATCTTACTCCAGATGATCTTACTCCAGGTGATAGATCTTACTCCAGGTGATAGATCTTACTCCAGGTGATCTTACTCCAGGTGATAGATCTTACTCCAGATGATCTTACTCCAGGTGATAGATCTTACTCCAGGTGATAGATCTTACTCCAGGTGATCTTACTCCAGGTGATAGATCTTACTCCAGGTGATCTTACTCCAGGTGATAGATCTTACTCCAGGTGATAGATCTTACTCCAGGTGATCTTACTCCAGGTGATAGATCTTACTCCAGGTGATCTTACTCCAGGTGATAGATCTTACTCCAGGTGATAGATCTTACTCCAGGTGATCTTACTCCAGGTGATAGATCTTACTCCAGATGATCTTACTCCAGGTGATAGATCTTACTCCAGGTGATAGATCTTACTCCAGGTGATCTTACTCCAGGTGATAGATCTTACTCCAGGTGATCTTACTCCAGGTGATAGATCTTACTCCAGGTGATAGATCTTACTCCAGGTGATCTTACTCCAGGTGATAGATCTTACTCCAGATGATCTTACTCCAGGTGATAGATCTTACTCCAGGTGATAGATCTTACTCCAGGTGATCTTACTCCAGGTGATAGATCTTACTCCAGATGATCTTACTCCAGGTGATAGATCTTACTCCAGGTGATAGATCTTACTCCAGGTGATCTTACTCCAGGTGATAGATCTTACTCCAGGTGATCTTACTCCAGGTGATAGATCTTACTCCAGGTGATAGATCTTACTCCAGGTGATCTTACTCCAGGTGATAGATCTTACTCCAGGTGATAGATCTTACTCCAGGTGATCTTACTCCAGGTGATAGATCTTACTCCAGGTGATAGATCTTACTCCAGGTGATCTTACTCCAGATGATAGATGCTCAAGCGTAATGTGTGACGTAATCCTAGTGTACGTTGTCACGGTAATGACCAGATGACAGGAAATGACAGCGATCTGGACGTATTCCACCATTAATGATCTCATTGAAAAAGTGTGACATTTCTAAGGACTTTGCTCCGACAATACTATAAACAGTTAACTGTAAAGTGGTGTTGGTTCACCTGGTGGTGGCGCTGTAGCACAGATTCATAATACAATCTAATGAACTGTGATCGTTGGTCGTTTAGCTCCTCCCCCTTAAATATTAATGATCATTTCTGCATAACACTGTATGGAGCATGTAATCTTACAAATTCATATATTTTAAAAGTTCGGATATTCTAATTATCTCCACAATTCTTTTTTTTCAGTGTTGTATTTTAATAATTTTTACATTTTTGCAAATGTTTTTTTTTCCATGGTTAGGCGTAAAATTCACTTTTAATAACATATCATTACAAAATCCAGCCAAAGATATTTGAGACTCTGAACCCTGAATACAAACTTTTTTATTTCAATTCCAATCTCAAAAATTCTGATTTTATGTAAATTAGGCCAAAGATAAAGCGTGATTGTGATCAAACTAATAAAAAAACTGTTATGTTATGCTCAACATGTTCTGACCAGTGTAGCTATTGAGCTAACCCTGTTTCTAGCTGGTTAGGTTACGCTAATGTTAGCTAGCTGCCAATCGTTAGCTGAGTAATACGGATTTAGCTGTTTCAGTAGAATTTAAAAAGTTTACATGCTTTTAACTCATTACGTTCATATCTTCCGGTTGGTCTTCACTTCATGGACGTGAGTTCATGCTGAGCTCCATCGCTATGAAGCGTTTACTATTACTGCAGTAAAATCTGCATTTTTTAGATTTGAATTTTGTAGATTTG
>NC_071271.1:26821825-26839325 GCF_023375685.1 Ictalurus furcatus
AGTACCGATCTGCTAAAACAGACATGTTCGGCTCAGAACCGCCACCACACCCAGATCTGGTGCCACAATTCCACCGAAAACCTTCTATACCCACCAAGGAGTGGGATCCCGGACAGCCGCATCCGGAACCGGACCATTTCTTCAAGAACTTGCACTTGAGCCAACGATTTAAAGACGCAAACCTTTAAAAGAACGAAACTATGGCTGAGACTCAAGACCAGAGTCTTGAACGTGTACCAACGAATTAAAGTCAGGCCTTCAAAGCAGTAGAAGAATTGAGGAAATGCTTTTGTATAGTGGACGGGGTTCGATGTGAAACAGTCATGTATTTTAGGGAAGTGGGGAAAAGGAATATTCTTGGTTCTCACACTTCTACAGCAGGCGACAACTTTAAGAACAAAGATGGACTAGACTTATTTCTTCTTTCTACCAGTCGGGGTTCAGTGAGAATACGACATTTATATTAGGGACGCAAGAAACCGGGAATGGGCAGAGGTGCTGGTTAAACTGGACAGAGATCACGTCTTTAAATTTTGAGAACCGAGACCGGTTCCTGTTCTCTTGAAGGTAGGGTTTTATGGGATTGCGTCACGCGTATTAGGGATGCAAGAAAAGCAAGATGGTTGAACTTAATGAGTTCATTTTTTCATAAGGAGCGTCTCACCCGGGTCTTTAGATCAGCTGAAGTTGTTTCATCACTTCATAGTGTGCCTGAGGGAAGAACGCAAGACTAGGGAAACAGCAGCTTAAAGATGGAAGTGTTTAAAAGAACAAAATTCTGGCCAAGAGCTTTCTTTATTCCTCAGCAGGAGGCGTTCAGTATTTAAATGTCGTGTCTCGTAGGGAGTTGAGGGGGAAAAGACAGTTTTGGTAAAGAACACCCCGGTAAAGTCTCCCTACAAGGAGTGTGAACATTGTATATTAGGGGAAAAACGTTCTGCGATTTAAAGACTTAAAGATTTTCCGTTTCCTGAGGCAGTGGCGTTGACTGTGAATATGTTGTGTATTTTAGGTAAGAATACATCGATACTGATACTGATATACTAAAGCTAAATAAATTGTCCCATCACACCCCTGATTGATAAATATTTCATATGTGGATCAGTTCACGTTGGTATTCATGAGAACCAAATGAACATGTGCTTGTACCACGAAAACAATTTGTTTCCTGAATTTTCGGTTTGTAAAGGGAAGACTGAGTAAACGTTATCCGTTAGGGTGTAGGGTGCGAGGAGAGCAGGTCATTCTGTAGATCACACCTCTTCCTGCATTACTGGGAAGTGAATCGAGTGAAACTGGAGTGTGTGGAAATATATATATATATATTTATATATATATATAGAGAGAGGTTTTACGGTAACCACCAGGCGCTTACGGGGAAAAATCTGCAGATTGTCTGTTTTAGTTCAAATCTAAAGTAAACACTAGAAAAGTTTACATGCACACTTTCTTTCTTCATAAACTTTTCTAGTGTTTACAACCTGGTTGTTATCGTAAAACCCAGTATATACACCCAGTATATACACCCAGTATATACACCCAGTATATACACGCAGTATATACACCCAGTATATACACGCAGTATATACACCCAGTATATACACGCAGTATATACACCCAGTATATACACGCAGTATATACACGCAGTATATACACGCAGTATATACACGCAGTATATACACGGAGTATATACACCCAGTATATACACCCAGTATATACACCCAGTATATACACGCAGTATATACACGCAGTATATACACCCAGTATATACACGCAGTATATACACGCAGTATATACACACAGTATATACACAGAGTATATACACCCAGTATATACACGCAGTATATACACCCAGTATATACACCCAGTATATACACGCAGTATATACACCCAGTATATACACCCAGTATATACACGCAGTATATACACGCAGTATATACACCCAGTATATACACGCAGTATATACACGCAGTATATACACACAGTATATACACAGAGTATATACACCCAGTATATACACGCAGTATATACACCCAGTATATACACCCAGTATATACACGCAGTATATACACGCAGTATATACACGCAGTGCGGTTTCTACCACGTTAGGTTTGTGAATGTATCTGCACTGACCGGCTCTGAGAGCAAACAGAATTTTTAATTATTTTCTAACTTTCTTTACTATTATTACAAAATTATTTGTAAAGTTGTAAAGATTTGACACTTTGCCATCGTCCTCTTTCATTTCATTTCATTTTTTGTTGGAAAAAGTCTCGAGAAACCTTCAGTCCCTCCTGAAAAAAACCCCCCCACAAACTGAGTGATTCTAATGAAGAAATTATAATGGTTTCCACTACAAATACCATTACAAATGAGCAGCTATTAAACCCATTACCCTTATTGATCCTTAATGGTATCCACTAGACATAACACACCACCAATACAAGGCAACAGATTACCAGTGGAGACCCACAGGGACCATTACCGTTTCCATTAAAACCAATACAACTCCCATTATAGCCATTAAAACCATTATAAATTCTATGAGTGTGTAATGTTAGCTAAGTTAAACACACACTGATAGATTTTATTTCACATTAATGAACTCAAAACTGTCTCCATTTACAGAAAGCGAGGACGCCAGGTCAGTGAAAGTGAGTCAAGACGAGAGATTACTAGCGTGGATGAGGGGAAGAGGAAGGGGGCGGGGTTTAGAGGTGGTCAGTTAATATTAGAAAGTTGAAGACTGAAGCTGAAGGAGTTGAAGAATCATTCCAGATTCACATGTCAATTGGTTCATCATCTGCTGTTTTTTGAGGGGTTTATGGTTATCGAAGGCAGGTCTGTGTGTTTTAGGGACTCATGTGAAGGAGTAAACGTTCTCATTAGGACCGAGTAAACAGGCTCGATGTCTGAACCAGCACAGGAGGCAGGAAACAGGAAAAGGAAACCGAACCAGCAAGAAGACGAGATTGTCCTGAATTCACTCGAGTGGAATATGCAACTAAACTTTAATTAACTCTGAAAATCAGACTCAACTCGTTTGTTTCCATCACGCCGTGGACTGGAAGTCGAATTCAAATGTGAAAGACACCTTCAGAGTTTTATACGACAAAAGTGCTGGAAAGTTCCTCTGCAGTGGCGTAATGTGCCGGGACTTTTTAACGTCCGAGGCCCATTTCTGCTTTCGGAGGCCGGCTGAGTTTGAGCCTTTTTATACTTAACCGTTGAAAAGTGTTGATTGTTTTGATGTGTGTGTTGCATGAAGTTTTATTTATGTGCGTGTTAGTTTGTTCTACATCAGCAAGGAAAGCTCCTTTCTTATTGGCTTGAACTTTTTGCTAAAAAAAATAAATAAAATTGGATACCACTTACTCTCACTCTCTGAAAATTTCTACTGATTTGTTCATTTACTCGCCTCGTCAATCCGTCGTCAAAATCAGGAGACGCGTACGGAAGGAGGGTGAAGTCAGGTGTCTTCTTGGGGCCGTTATATCAGGGACGTCTAAAAGATCGCAGCGTGCGTCCTCCACTGAGAACACGTTTCAAGAACGTTTCAGAGAAAACAACTGACGAAGAAACACCTTCACACGTGAAATACTCTCACTCTTTTGATTCACAGCCATATTTTTGCTTGCGGAAATGTTCAGAAATCACTCTCATTTAGCTCGCTAATGTAAACACAGACACGCAGACCACGTGTCAATTTCAAGCTAGCGTTATTTAGACAGTTAGCTACAGTGTGTTAGCCGTGTAGCTGTTGTATTATTTAATACAATTTAAACATTGTTGTCAAGTTGTTTTGAAGAGCTGCAATGATAATGTTACGTGCACATACCGTAACCCTGCTAGTAAACATGTCCGGTTGTTCAGTTTCCCTCATTAGTTGCTTGCTATCGCTAAACCTTCACCTAGCTAGCTACTGTAACACTTCTTACACCACAGCGCTGATGAATTCTGGATTCTGATTGGTCAGAACGTGTTGATTCATTTTCTGTTTCCAGCAGCTGGTAATAAACTAGTTTCACAGGTTTATTACATATTAATGCGTTCGTTCTAATACGTTATCGTTTCTATAGTAACAGTAGCATTCACAGTGATGTGTACAGCGGACACTACACATAAACAGATTGTGTTTGTTTAACATTTATGGAAGTAGTCTCCAGTGTCAGAGGTAAAGTTTAAATATATATTGTTTACATTTTTGTCTCCAGCCCTGTATGGATATTAAATGACTGAGTAGCACATATAAATATCAGGTAAAATACTGTGAAATAAATAATTTAGTACAGTTTATTAGTCATAATAATAATAATAATAATAATAATTATTATTATTATTATTATTATTATTATTATTATTATTATTGTTGTTGTTGTTGTTGTTGTTGTTGTTGTTATTATGTTATTTAAATAATTATATTAATGTCAGCTTCAAAATCTCCTCACTACAAATCAGTCATGAAAATTTAAATAAGCTAAAAAAAATGATATTTTAAAATGAAATGAAATGTGTTGAGCCGCTTATCACCGCTAGAGGGCGCCATCAGGGTGTGTTTCACACTGAAACAGCAGAAGGTGATGTTTCTAATCTTTGTGTTTTATCTTCATAAAGAACCTGAATTACAGAGAGGCTTTAGACTCAAACACACCAGGTGTGTTAGAATATAATCATTTTATAAATAATTATATCTGTTAAATATTACACTATGATGTTATTTTCATAGTGATGTCAGTACATACAGTACATAGTATAATACTTCATTAATGTTATTGTTGTTTTTTAAATATCTTAATTAGTTTTAAATAAGTGACTTTGTTTTTGGGGCTGGTTTTATTAATACAAAGAAAAATTTGATTCATTTCTTAATTATTATTTTTTATCATTTAAGTTTATATGTCAATAAAAATCCCACAAAAGTAATAATAATAATAATAATAATAATAATAATAATAATACATTTCATAGCATTTATATCTTTTTTATTTACAAAGAATTTATGATTGGTTAATATTCAAAGATGAAAGTAGATAAAAATAGAAGATTGAAAATCAAATAAAAAGAATACAGAGGAAAAAGATATAGACGGAAGCCGTGTCTGTGTGTTTACATCGCTCTGTAAACAGAGTAAACAACTGTTTACTGATTTATACATTTAATAAATATTCTTAAATCATTTAATTATAGTTTTTAAAAAATCCTACTCACTGCTGTTGTTTTTGTTTGTACACAAGTTGTGTAAGTAAAAAGTGTGTTGTTGTTTGTGTTCAGATGTCCAGCAGGCGGCGCTTGTTCGCTTAAACAAGAAAGAAATCACTACAATTTTGAGGAAGGGGAGGAGTTAGCGACGTCACCGATTCCCAGTACAGCCTCGCCCACTTCACATCTCCTAAGCAGACGTTACCATGACAACTCTCTGTCTTGTTTCTTTCCTTTTTAAAATACCTTAATATGTGAGAAATATATATTTATTTAATTTTCCTCGTCTTATATTGTGGAGTTAGTGAGGTTAGTTGAGTTAGCGGGGTTAGAGGAGTTAGTGGGGTTGGTGGAGTTGGTGGGGTTAGTGGATTTAGTGGGGTTAGTGGAGGTAGTGAAGTTAGTGGAGTTAGTGGATTTAGTGGGGTTAGTGGAGTTAGTGTGGTTAGTGGATTTAGTGTGGTTAGTGGGGTTAGCGTGGTTAGCAGAGTTATTGGGGTTAGTGGAGTTAGTGGGGTTAGTGGAGTTAGTAGGGTTAGCAGAGTTATTGGAGTTAGTGTAGTTAGTGAGGTTAGTGGGGTTAGTGGAGTTAGTGGCTTTAGTGGAGTTAGTGGAGTTAGTGGGGTTAGTAGATTTAGTGGGGTTAGTGGGGTTAGTGGAGTTAATGGATTTAGTGGGGTTAGTGGAGTTAGTGGATTTAGTGGGGTTAGGGGAGTTAGTGGATTTAGTGGGGTTAGTGGATTTAGTGGGGTTAGTGGATTTAGTGGAGTTAGTGGATTTAGTGGAGTTAGTGGGGTTAGTAGATTTAGTGGGGTTAGTGGAGTTAGTGGGGTTAGTGGAGTTAATGGATTTAGTGGAGTTAGTGGATTTAGTGGGGTTAGGGGAGTTAGTGGATTTAGTGGGGTTAGTGGATTTAGTGGAGTTAGCAGGGTTAGCGGAGTTAGCGGATTTAGTGGGGTTAGTGGAGTTAGTGGGGTTAGTTGAGTTACTGGGGTTAGTTGAGTTAGTAGATTTAGCGGGGTTAGCGGATTTAATGGGGTTAGTGGAGTTAGTGGCGTTAGTGGGGTTAGTGGAGTTAGTAGGGTTAGCAGGGTTAGCAGAGTTATTGGAGTTAGTGTAGTTAGTGAGGTTAGTGGGGTTAGTGGAGTTAGTGGAGTTAGTGGGGTTAGTAGATTTAGTGGGGTTAGTGGAGTTAGTGGGGTTAGTGGAGTTAATGGATTTAGTGGAGTTAGTGGATTTAGTGGGGTTAGGGGAGTTAGTGGAGTTAGCAGGGTTAGCGGAGTTAGCGGATTTAGTGGGGTTAGTGGAGTTAGTGGGGTTAGCTGAGTTACTGGGGTTAGTTGAGTTAGTAGATTTAGCGGGGTTAGCGGATTTAATGGGGTTAGTGGAGTTAGTGGCGTTAGTGGGGTTAGTGGAGTTAGTAGGGTTAGCAGGGTTAGCAGAGTTATTGGAGTTAGTGTAGTTAGTGAGGTTAGTGGGGTTAGTGGAGTTAGTGGGGTTAGTGGAGTTAGTAGGGTTAGCAGGGTTAGCAGAGTTATTGGAGTTAGTGTAGTTAGTGAGGTTAGTGGGGTAAGTGGAGTTAGTGGCTTTAGTGGAGTTAGTGGAGTTAGTGGGGTTAGTAGATTTAGTGGGGTTAGTGGAGTTAGTGGGGTTAGTGGAGTTAATGGATTTAGTGGGGTTAGTGGAGTTAGTGGGGTTAGGGGAGTTAGTGGAGTTAGCAGGGTTAGCGGAGTTAGCGGATTTAGTGGGGTTAGTGGAGTTAGTGGGGTTAGTTGAGTTACTGGGGTTAGTGGAGTTAGTAGATTTAGTGGGGTTAGTGGATTTAATGGGGTTAGTGGAGTTAGTAGCGTTAGTGGGGTTAGTGGAGTTAGTGGAGTTAGTGGAGTTAGTGGGGTTAATGGATTTAGTGGGGTTAGTTGAGTTCATGGGGTTGAGTTAGTGGGATTAGTGGAGTTAGTGGGGTTAGTGGAGTTGGTGGATTTAGTGGGGTTAGTGGATTTAGTGTAGTTAGTGGGGTTAATGGATTTAGTGGGGTTAGTGGATTTAGTGGGGTTAGTGGATTTAGTGAGGTTAGTGGATTTAGTGGAGTTAGTGGGGTTAGTGGAGTTAGTTGGGTTAGTGGAGTTAGCTGGGTTAGCAGAGTTATTGGGGTTAGTGTAGTTAGTGGGGTTAGTGTA
This sequence comes from Ictalurus furcatus, assembly GCF_023375685.1. Classification (NCBI taxonomy): domain Eukaryota; kingdom Metazoa; phylum Chordata; class Actinopteri; order Siluriformes; family Ictaluridae; genus Ictalurus; species Ictalurus furcatus. The sequence goes on from NC_071271.1 coordinate 26,829,202, forward strand.
GTTAGTGGGGTTAGTGGGGTTAGTGTTAGTGGAGTTAGTGTGGTTAGTGGGGTTAGAAGATTTAGTGGGGTTAGTGGACTTGGTGGGGTTAGAGGAGTTAGTGGGGTTAGTGGGGTTAGCAGAGTTATTGGGGTTAGTGGAGTTAGTGCGGTTAGTGTTGTTAGTGTGGTTAGTGGAGTTAGAACAATGCTGGGTTTTTGTTTGTAGCTCATTTTGTGTTAGATTTGCCTAAGAGTCTATAGATAACGATATGACGCTGGTTACAATAATAAATGAATTGTTAATAAATCACTCACTCACTTTCAGGAAGCACTTTATCCTGGTCAGGGGGGAGGTGGAACCGGAGTCTGTCCTGGGAATACTGGGTGTGAGGTGGGAATACACGATGTATCCATCGCAGGGTACACGCACACACACACACACACACACACACACACACACACTCATTCACTCACACATTCACACCTAGGAGTTATTTATCTTAGCCAATCCACCAGCATGCTACTGGGAGTCAGGAGGAAATCAGAGAACCCAGAGGAAAAGCAGATGGACACGGACAGGACGTGTGATATTTCACACCGGGAATTCTGGAGCTGTGATGCAGCAATGCAGCCTGCTGTCCCACCACACCACCCGGATAAACGAGTTAATAATAATTATAATAATAATAATAATAATACATTCAACTTCTGTACGCTCTATAAGGAGGTGTAAATGAAAGAGTTTCTCTGAACTATAGACAATAACCTACATTACAGAACCAGCATGAACATCATTCTGTATCAGACTGTATATATTGTGTTTAATGTTTAGTGCACCACAGGGATGTGGAAAGGTGTGTACCAATACTTTCTCCACGCCCACAAGTACTCGCTCCATGCCCACAAGTACTGAAGTACTCGCTCCATGCCCACAAGTACTCGCTCCATGCCTACAAGTACTCGCTCCACGCCCACAAGTACTCGCTCCACGCCCACAAGTACTGAAGTACTCACTCCATGCCCACAAGTACTGAAGTACTCACTCCATGCCCACAAGTACTGAAGTACTCGCTCCATGCCCACAAGTACTCGCTCCATGCCTACAAGTACTCGCTCCACACCCACAAGTACTCGCACCACGCCAACAAGTACTGAAGTACTCGCTCCATGCCCTCAAATAGTCGCTCAACGCCCACAAGTACTCGCTCCACGCCCACAGGTACTCGCTCCATGCCCACAAATACTCACTCCACGCCCACAAATACTCACTCCACGCCCACAAATACTCACTCCACGCCCACGAGTACTCAAGTACTCGCTCCACACTCACAAGTACTCAAGTTCTCGCTCCATGCCCACAAGTACTCAAGTTCTCGCTCCACACCCACAAGTACTCACTCCACACCTACAAGTACTCGTTCCATGCCAACAGGTACTCAAGTACTCGCTCCACGCCCACGAGTATTTACTCCATGCCCACAATTATTCACTCCACGCCCATAAGTACTCACTCCACACCAAAAGTACTCACTCCACGCCCACAATTATTTACTCCACGCCCACAAGAGACAAACTACAAGCGAGCTGAGGGTCTGTACTGTGAACGCAGCGTGAGCTGTATTGTACTGTAGAGGAGTCAGAGGGATCATCAGATATAGAATTGTTGCATTAAGAACTGAAATGGTGGATGGTGTGACAGTCTCATGTTTACGCTTCCACTAATCTCAATTAGCCAATTAGGGCAGAAACAATCAATCTGGCAACCCTGAAATCCATCCATCCATATTCACTACAGCCATGTGAAAGAGAGAGAGAAAGAGGGAGGGACTGTGTGTGTGTGCCGCTGGTCGAGTGTCGCTCCCAGTTAAAATCGCAGAAACGCAGAAGGAGAAAGGAGGCGCGCGCGCAGGAGGAGCTCCAGCCCTTTAATCCGGGGATTTCATTTATTCGTGCAGCACGTCATCAGGGAGTAGAATTAACAGAAATAACAGAAATTTGACTGAGCCGCAGGTTCACACTGATCCCGATTCGGCGCGCGAGACTCTGATTTTCTTCCGTTTTTCTTCTTTAACACAAAAGCGGAGGAGGAGAAAAAGAAGCACAGCGTTCTGAGTGAGTACACCACAATATACACCCAATACACACTGCCTTCTAGTGTGTGTGTGTGTGTGTGTGTGTGTGTGTGTGTGTGTGTGTGTGCACCATTGCAATAGATTATTTGCAGTAATACAGTGATGACTGCGAGCGCGCGCTTATTTTTCTCATTTAAAGCACAGTGTTGTTTACTGAGGTTATGACACGGTGTGTGTGTGTGTGTGTGTTAGTGTTAATAAGCGCGTGCACGCCCATGGTGATGGTGATGATGTACATGCCTGGGTGGGTGGGAGGCTCCAATATGGCCGTGTGTGTGTGTGTGTGTGTGTGTGTGTGTGTGCGCGCGCGCGCGCGCTTGTGCTTGTTGCTATTGTCCCTCTGAGGTGACACAGGTAGGTTTTTTTCTCTTTTCTGCGCATGTTCAGGACTTTATTTTTTATTTGTATTTTTTTGGAGCATTACATTTCAGTGTAAAGTCAAATATACACAAAATGAAACAGAATAATTCACTATGTGAAATAAAATAAACCAAAATATCCTTCAAAACGCGGTTCAGAATAAACTCCTGGGTAAAAACTAAGGTCTGTTTATTTGGATAAAAATATTTAATTCAATTATTTTATAATAACACTTTTAAAATGTCAGTAGGAATTTCAGTATTTACGAATATGTATATTAGTTAAAAATATGGTAAAAAAATATATATATATTTTTAAAAATATTGCAGTCCGAATAAAAGCTACATTTGAGTAAAATTATTTTTGTAAATAAAAAAAAACTAAAAAAAATAATAATGATGATGTAATTGTAATTTTATTACAAACCTTTAGTTTGGCAAAGAAAAATAATTTCTGATTTTAGTTTTATATCCTGTATGTTTAACAGAATTTTATCTTAAAACATAGTGATGATAAAAAATAAGTTATTTAATAAACAGACTACGTTTACATGGACAGCAGTAATGTAATTATTGAGCTTACTCTGATTAAGATAATATTGTGATTAAGGTGTTTACATGAGTCGCTTTTAGAATACTCCTGTCATGTTCCCGTTTTACATGTTTTAGAACATAATTAGATTAACAGCCCGCGTCATTACGTCACCGCGCCACGCCGTCCGACGTCCCTCCAGAATTTCACGCATCAACATACAGTTGGTCTTCGTTATGGTACCGTATACAGTTTTGGGTGTTTTTATTTAATTTTTTTACGAATGCTTTAAGTGCAGTTAATTATTTGTCGTGCTGTACGTACTAATAGATGACTGCTTGAAGCCGTGGGCTGCGTCTCAAACCGCGTACTTACCGTCTATATAGTAGCCGAGATACATGTATTTCTCCCCACTACAGGCCTATAGTAGGCAAGTATGCGGTTTGGGACGCAGCCGAACTCTCTTGTTCGCGTTAAATGTTGAGCACTGCCGTGTGTGATCGTGTCCTGTCGCAAAATGCGGTGAAAACTCTCACACGACGCTCATAATGTGATTAAGGTGTTTACATGTCACTACTACACGTCCATAATGCCACTAAAACAGGAGTACTCCACCTGTCTTAATTCCATTAGTGTTTACTTCGAGTATGACTTTAATCAGATTAAGGTAGTTAAAAATTGCTGTTTACATGCTAGTTTCTTAATCAAACTATCGTCTTAATCGGGTTAAGAGTGGATTATTGTTGTCCATGTAAACGCACTGAGTGTTATTTAACAAGCTTTAACATTTCAGTGTTTATTTATTACTTTTATTATTATTGTAAATATTTCTGTTAGATTGACGTGGCCTTTAGTATTCATTCTAACCAGTTCACAAGCAAACACACAAAATAAAACTGTGTACGTAGCTAGAAGAATAATTAGCTCGCTAGTGAAATTCTGGTGCAGCGTTCCGTCACACTGTAACGTTAGCATTAGCTCAGCTATCTGGAGAAGTGCATTAGCTTAGCTAAGATGTTTAGATTGTGTAAATAAGTATATAAGTAAATAAGTATTTGTAAAGCAGTGTTGTATGCTGGTAGTGATATGGTTTGTGATTGGCTGATGGAGTTTCTGCAGCCTGTATATAGGGCGTGGGGTTTGGGAGACGCCCACCGGCTGATTCTTTATGAATTATGACGTCATGTTAGTGAAAATGTAAAACCGTGAGCTGAAGTGACCACAGTAAATGTTTTAGTTTTCCAACAGCACGTGTTAATGGTGTGTTGTTATTTTAACCCCTCACCCACATCTCTTCCTGTTTCTATCAGCGAGCCACGGCTGATAATCAGCGTTCCACTCGACAGGCGCTGACACAAACCCGTCCTGTTCACTCCAGCCAAAATATCAGCACACACCTCACTCTAAACCACACTCTAAACCTCGATCTAAACCACACTCTAAACCTCGCAGTAAACCACACTGTAAACCTCACTCAAGGTCCAAACACTACTACAAATCATTTCTACTGAATAAATCCTGGAATTTCAAGCCTAATTAGCATATTTTCCAAAGTGTTAGAACATACTATCCACCATCAAGAGTCTGTGTGTGTGTGTGTGTGTGTGTGTGTGTGTGTGTGTGTGTGTGTGTAAAATGAAATAAAGTATAAAGCTCTGTTATCTTTTTAAGGTCACACTGTTAATTACACTAATGAGCTGACAGCGTTGTTTAAAACTTTATTCGTTTTTGATCAAACTGGTTGATGTGATGATGCAATATACATATCATGATAAACTACACTGATCAGCCAGAACATTAAAACCACTGACAGGTGAAGTGAATAACGTTGATGATCTGGTTACCGTGGCACCTGTCGGGGGGGGGGGTATATATTTATTAGTCAGTAAGAGAACAGTCAGTTCTGGAAGTTGACGTGTTGGAAGCAGGAAAAATGGGTGAGTGTAAGGATCTGAGTGACTTTAACAAGGGCCAGATTGTGATGTCTAGACGCCTGGGTCAGAGCGTCTCCAGAACAGCAGGTGTTGTGGGGTGTTCCCGGTGTGCAGGGATTAGAACCTACCAAAAGTGCTCCAAGGAAGGAGAACCGGTGACCCGGAGACAGGGTCATGGACACCCGAGACTCACTGATGTGTGTGAGGAGAGAAGGCTCGTCCGTCTGGTCCGATCCCACAGAAGATCTACTGCAGCACAAACTGCTGAAGAAGTTCATGCTGGTTCTGAATGAAAGGAGTCAGAACACACAGAGCATCACAGCTTGCTGCGTATGGAGCTGCGTAGCTGCAGAGCGGTCAGAGCGTCCATGCTGACCCCCTGAACACCTCCGAAATCTCCTACAATGGACACGTGATCATCAGAACTGGACCATGGAGCGATGGAAGAAGGTGTCCTGGTCTGATGAATCAGGTTTTCTTTTACATCATGTGGAGGCCGGGGGTGTGTGTGTGTGTGTGTGTGTGTGTGTGTGTGGGGGTGTGTGTGGCCTGGGGAAGAGATGGCACCAGGATGCACTATGGGAAGAAGGCGAGATGGTGGAGGAAGTGTGATGATCTGGGCGATGTTCTGCTAGGAAACCTTGTGTCCTGGTGTTCATGTAGATGTTACTTTGACTCGTAGCACCTACCTAAACACTGCTGCAGACCGAGTTCACCCCTTCATGGTAACGGTGTTCCCTAATATCAGTGTCCTCTTTCAGCAGGATAACGCTCCCTGACACACTGCACACACTGTTCAGGAACGGTTTGAGGAACATGACAAAGAGTTCAAAGTGTTGATTCGACCTCTGAATTCCCCAGATCTCAATCTGATCCAGCGTCTGAAACAAGTCCGATCCACGGAGGTCCCACCTCACAACTTACAGGATTTAAAGGATCTGATCAGATCATGATCAGATTTCAACTTTCTTCTCCTTTTCACTGTATAAATTTTATTTATTTTTTGTAAATAATTTTTAACATAAATAATAAAATAATGTTTTTTTAAAGATATAAATATTTTTAAGCAAAGTATACTGTGATTTTTGCTGACAGGTTGTGGGCAATCCTAATATCACTTATTGAAGAAATATCTGGGGAGTTTATAATCATGTTGAAATATGACAAATACAAGATGTAAAGTTTTCTGTTTTCAGTTTTCACAGGTTCCTCCCGTGTTCTCCTGCCTTCATCTTCTAGGTTTTTTATCTTGACACGTCACAGAACAGGAATTTCTCCTTTCTTTAGCGTACACACTGGATCTTCTCACAAACCGACGTCTTTCAGTCCCACGTGTCCTGTAAATCTGGGAATTTTATACGCTAGGGACTGTTACATAACTACTTTTGGATCTTACCTTTAAAATGTGTAATAAACACGTAGCGGTGGTGTTAGTGTTTCAGCAGTGTGTTTGAAAGCTGAAGATGGTGATGATGATGATGATGATGATGAACATGATGATGATTATACAACGACTCTACATCCTGATATTTGCGGAAACAGGAAAGTCATGAGCGTTTAATTTCTGGACTAACGGCTCCTTTAATGTGAATGTGAACTTCAATGTGTGTTTTTACTCTCTGACGTGTTCCTGTTCTTCATGTGGAGACTCCGAGGAGGAAACCAGCTCTGTGAGATTAAACAATGTGAACTGGGAAAGTTTGTCCACAGTGAGAGATCAGAATCCTAACCCTGGATATTTGTTTGGAATAATTCCAGATTATAAAATGAGGAACAGATTGAGGGTCAGTTCACTGCTCTCCTGTGATGACAATGATGGTCATGGTGGTGGTGATGATGGTTTTGGTGATGATGATGATGGTGATGATTATCATGGTTTTGGTGATGATGATTGGTAATGGTGGTGGTGATGATGATGGTAGTGGTGGTGATAACGATGGTGGTGGTGGTGATGACGATGATGGTGATGATGGTGGTGGTGGTGATGACGATGATGGTGGCGGTGGTGGTGATGATGATCATGATGGTGGTGATGGTGATGATGGAGGTGATGATGGTGATGATGGAGGTGATGGTGGTGATGATGATGGTGATGATGGAGGTGATGATGGTGGTGATGATGATGATGATCTTGGTGATGACGGTGGTGATGATGATGGAGGTGATGACGGTGGTGATGATGATGATGGTGGTGGTGGTGATGGTGGAGGTGATGATGATGGAGGTGATGATGGTGATGATGGAGGTGATGGTGATGATGATGATGATCTTGGTGATGACGGTGGTGATCTTGGTGATGACGGTGGTGGTGGTGATGATGGTGGTGATGATGATGATGATGATGATGATCTTGGTGGTGATCTTGGTGATGACGGTGGTGGTGGTGATGATGGTGGTGATGATGATGGAGGTGATGATGGTGGTGATGGTGATGATGATGGTGGTGATGATGATGATGGAGGTGATGATGATGATGGTGGTGATGATGATGATGATGATGATGGAGGTGATGGTGATGATGGAGGTGATGACGGTGGTGGTGGTGATGATGATGATGGAGGTGATGATGGTGGTGATGGTGGTGATGATGATGATGGAGGTGATGATGGTGGTGATGGTGATGATGATGATGATGGAAGTGATGATGATGGTGATGGAGGTGATGATGATGATGATGATGGTGGTGATGATGATGATGATGATGATGATGGAGGTGATGATGATGATGGTGATGATGGAGGTGATGACGGTGGTGGTGGTGATGATGATGATGATGATGGAGGTGATGATGGTGGTGATGGTGATGGAAGTGATGATGATGGTGATGGAGGTGATGATGATGATGATGATGATGGAGGTGATGATGGAGGTGATGATGATGGTGATGATGGAGGTGATGATGGTGATGATGATGATGGTGGTGATGATGGAGGTGATGGTGGTGATGATGGTGATGATGATGGTGATGGTGATGATGATGGTGATGGAGGTGATGATGATGGTGATGGAGGTGATGATGATGATGATGGAGGTGATGATGATGATGATGGAGGTGATGATGGTGATGATGATGGTGGTGATGATGATGATGATGGAGGTGGTGGTGATGATGATGATGATGGAAGTGATGGTGCTGATGATGGAGGTGATGGTGATGATGATGGAGGTGATGATGATGGAGGTGATGATGGTGATGATGATGATCTTGGTGATGACGGTGGTGATGATGATGAATATGATGATTTTTCATCCCGATCAGCTGCAACAGACAGGAAGTGTTTCTGTGTAAACAGTTGGCAGTTTATCCTCAGAGCACTGCGTGTGATCGGCGTTCACTTCCCCATAATCATGCTTTCACCCAGCGGCCATGTTTGAAAAGAAAAGTTCTTTCTCTGTGGATCAGAGCTGAACGTCTCTAACACACACGCTGCATTGTGAGGAGCTGACCTTGACCTAACTGAACTTCTGATTTTATGTTTAACCTTGTTATTTATCTTAACACTGACACTTTGTGGAAATTCTCCTCGCCACAGGTTTTCAACTTCTCCACTTTTCCCAGAGTTCAGGATTAGTTCAAAGGGCTACAGTCCGATCCAAATGTCCGAGTTTCACAGCCAGGAACATTCTTCAGATATCAAACCATAATAACATTTTTGTTTTTGATGTTTCTGCAGTACATATGGAGTCAATCTAAAAAAAAAGTAGATTTTCTTATTCCAGTTGCTGGGAATCGATATCAGTCCACAAGGCTTCAGAGTCAATTGATTTGACTCAACTGATTCATTTATCTTCAGTAAGCTCTTTATCCTGGTCAGGGTGGAGTCTGATCTGGAGTCTATCCCGGGAACACTGTGCATGAGGCAGGAATTTTCAAAGACTGAAAGACTGCCTGTGATGTAAAGTGGGCTTGGGATTTATTATTAAAATATTCATTTATAAGGCAGCGCAGAATTTATTGCTGTAAAATCAAACTAAAACGGATTTCATTTCTCGCATTCGACAAAATCTTGGTTTTCTTCTTTATCTGCGATTTTTTTCCCTACTTCCTGCTCAGGTCCGGTATTTCCACCAATCAGGAACGATTACGGTGGTGATGTCATCAGATCACAGACATCTGTAGTTTTAAGCCATGTTTATACACAAGAAGTGTATAAAGTTTTTTTATTTTCAGGGTTGTGGAACACAAGGAGGGGGAAATAGCAAACCAGCGTGATCGATGAGAGAATGGGTTACCACGACAACCCTTGTGTAAACACACACACACACACACACACACACAGGGTTGATGTTATTGTACAAAATATGGCTATAATAATGTTTTTTAGATATCGTCCAGCCCTGATGTGTTACCGTTTGAACAAGATAAATAGCATGATTTTGATTTATTCATATAAAGTAAACAGGAAGTTGATGTGGGTTTCGGTTTGAAACGCCCCGTTAAACAGGAAGTGCAAAGAGTTTTTGCTTCTTCAGAGCTGCAGGCTGTCCTTCAGGCTCTGTGTCTGGAATCAATTTACACTGGAATGCAGTGGACTGTTAACAGGGCCTGAGATTTACACACCGTTCTCACACACACACACACACACACACACACAGTCATTCCTGCTTTGTGTTCATAATTTTATATCTGTTAAAAAAAGTAGATTGTTACAGCATGTTGCCGGGAAGCAGAGCGTAAACTTGTCTGTCCTGAAGATGTTGAAAAGTTAAAGTTACAGCTTGACCTCTGTCTGTTACACAGCGCTGACACTGGAGACTCCTTCCATACACGCTACATAAACACACTTTAAAAATCGGTTTATTATCAGTGGAGCGTGCGCTGTACACGTCCCTGTGAACGAGCCGTTACTATAGAAACCATAACGTATTAGAGCATTAATATAAACCTGCGCTACTGTCAGAGCCGCTGTTCTAGAGAACTCATCACCACCTGACGACCAATCAGAGTCCAGGATTCAGCAGCGCCGTGGTGTAACTCCATTTAACTCCTCCTCCAGTCTGGAAGTATAGAAGCAGAATTACGTGAATAAAAGGACGAGGTGCCAAATATTTCCGTTTTCCCCTCTCTCTGACTGTCTCTCCCTCTCTCTCTATCTCCTTTTCTCTCTCCCTCCCTCTCTCCCTCCCTCTCTCTCTCTCTCTCTCTCCCTCTCTCTCTCTCTCTCTGACTGTCTCTCTCTCTCCCT
>NC_071271.1:26844325-26891825 GCF_023375685.1 Ictalurus furcatus
TCAATAAAAATATCATCAAAAAGTGCTCCAACATTCCCAACACCTTGATTGCAAAGCACCCAACAATAACGAGTAATAACCTACATGACGATATACACCTACACCGCAATTTCATCGGAATCTTTGCCAAAAATCTAAAGGATGCTGCACTCAGGAGAGACCCAAACAACCAGAAGCCCATCAGAGCTACAGAACTTCAAGGACCACCTGCCAACTACCACACACCCCAACAGCCACCTAGACAGAAAGGACACAAGCCTCACAACACACACCATGGGAAAGCCAGAGCCATGGTCAACAAATCCCATCCTAGCAAAGCACAGCCTGCAAAGACCAAGTCCAGATATGCACAGGGACAGGATCCCGTCCTTAACACTGCCGAGGTAAAACACACCCAGACTCCACAGAAATCGGAGAGGTGCGACAACTGCTACAAATAATTAGCAAAATACTTCATGAACACTTGAACCAAACAATCCTAATATAAAAAAAAAAGAATATGAAATAATCTAACAGTAGGTCTTAGCTGTGTATTCCTAATACAAATCAAATCCTCTGTTAATGTCTTTATTTGTACTAAAAATGTTCATCTTCTAACTAGTATTGTTCTTCAAACAGAATCATAGACATTTTATATCAATCTTAAATATCCCCAAATTCCTCTCTTTCATCTCTACTATCACTAATTACATACGTATAATATAAGTTCCTGGAATATTCAGGGTCTGTATTCTTTAGTGTTAGGCACCAAAAGCTCAAATGCAGAGTTCCTAAAAAATGCAAAACCTGACATTATCACACTGCTGGGAACAAAGTCAATCCAGATCCTGTTTATTTAAATCCTGAACTGTGATTGGTCAGGTGGTGATGAGTTCTCTAGAACAGCGGCTCTGACAGTAGCGCAGGTTTATATTAATGCTCTCGCTCTAATACGCTATGGTTTCTATAGTAACGGCTCGTTCACATGGTAACAACAACGCAACTTTTTTTTGTGTAATTAACTTGAAGAGAGAGAATAATGAGAGTGAATAGAAAGATGGAATAAAGAGAGGGGTGATGAGGGAACAAGTGTTTATAGCTGCTATAACGTAATAGAGAAACAGGAACTCACTCGGTCATGGACATTAAATTTATCTGTAAATGGGTTAATGTACGCTGTGGTGTAAGAGGAATAAAACAGGACGTGCTGTTATAGGATAATAATCAGCCTCAGGATGGTAACAGTAACGCCGCTTCATCACTGTACTGTTACACACACATTACTTACTTACTTACTTACTTACATTATTACTCACTTGACGTGTTAATCACACTCACTCACCGTCTAAAAGATTAGGAAATTGATCAGCGTTGTTTTATAGCGTTGCTGTGAGTGTGAACATAGCGTTAGTGTAATCCTCACTCGGAGAGTGTTCGAGAGGATGTGGTGAGGATGTTGTGGTGATGTTGTGGGGATGATGTGAGGATGTTGTCATGATGTGGTGGTGGTGATGTGAGAATGTTGTGGTGATGGTGTGAGGATGTTGTGAGAATGTTGTGGTGATGTTGTAAGGTTGTTGTGAGAATGTTGTGGTGATGTTGTAAGGATGTTGTGAGAATGTTGTGGTGATGTGAGAATGTTGTGGTGGTGATGTGAGAATGTTGTGGTGATGTTGTAAGGATGTTGTGGTGATGTTGTAAGGATGTTGTGAGAATGATGTGGTGATGTGAGAATGTTGTGGTGATGTTGTGAGGTTGTTGTGATGATGTGAGGATGTTGTGAAGATGTTGTGAGGATGTTGTGGTGATGTTGTGAGGATGTGAGAATGTTGTGGCGGTGATGGTGTGAGGATGTTGTGGTGGTGATGTGAGGATGTGGTGATGTGAGAATGTTGTGCTGATGTTGTGGTGATGTGAGAATGTTGTGCTGATGTTGTAAGGATGTTGTGAGAATGTTGTGGTGATGTTGTGAGAATGTTGTGGTGGTGATGTGATGATGTTGTGGTGATGTTGTGAGGATGTGAGAATGTTGTGGTGATGTTGTAAGGATGTTGTGAGAATGTTGTGGTGATGTTGTGAGGATGTTGTGATGATGTGAGGATGTGGTGATGTGAGAATGTTGTTGTGATGTTGTGAGGATGTTGTGATGATGTGAGGATGTGGTGATGTTGTGAGGATGTGAGAATGTTGTGGTGATGTTGTAAGGATGTTGTGAGAATGTTGTGGTGATGTTGTAAGGATGTTGTGAGAATGTTGTGGTGATGTTGTAAGGATGTTGTGAGAATGTTGTGGTGATGTTGTGAGAATGTTGTGGTGATGTTGTGAGAATGTTGTGAGGATGTTGTGATGATGTGGTGATGTTGTGAGAATGTTGTTGTGATGATGTGAGGATGTTGTGGTGATGTTGTGAGGATGTTGAATTGTCCACTACAACACTGCTGGTCCACTCTGGCGCCTTCTGTAATGTTTCCTGTCCGTCATCATCATGTGTGTGCTGCGCATTAGTGTAATGTCCTAAAGTGATAAACTAATGGCTCACTAATGGTCAAGTATTTCCTACAGTCTGAGAGCTAATCAATGACAGAGAGAGGGGGAGAGACAGAGAGAGACGGAGGAGGGGGGAGACAGAGAGAGAGACACACACACACACATACACACGCACATGGAAAGATAGAGAGAGAGAGAGAGAAACACACACACACACAGAGAATGAGCGAGTGAGTGGACATTGCATTAACGTAGATCAGGTACATTACTCTCGTTCTTTATCAGCTTCACAGTTTATTTCTTGTCTGTTTCTTTTCCTTTTTTCATTCATTCTTTCTGGGTTTTCTTTTTCTTTACTTTTTCCTCTTGCTCTCTCTATCTTTCTTTTTTCTTTGTAAATAAGAACGTGTGTAAGATGATTAAAGATGATTGCAGGTGTAACCGTCTGTAATCAATTACAGAAAATAATCCTGCTGCTGTTGTTGTTTTGTGGCCGTGCAGTCGAAGGCTCTGAGAGAGCGGTGGTTGTTGGACGGTGCGCCCTCCAGTGGAGAAAACGAGTTTCAGAGACAGCTGCAGGAAGACGAGGCTAAGACCAGGGAACTGGAGCAGAGCATACCCAGGTGGGTTCCTCGCCCGGTTATTGATCCGTGTTCTAGTTAAAGAACACAATGGAGGTTTAAAGCGTGAACTTCAGCCTGAGATCGATGTTACTCTGTTAAAAACAGCTGAGGATGAGTTCTCGGATGTCCACGCATCAATATTTTACACAACGTGCGTGCACGCTGCAGTGCTGGATTAGCATTTTATGCTACTTGCAATATAAATATTTGATCATCACTGATATTTTTCCATTATCTATAAACAACAGCCTGCATGAACGAGCAGGATATAGTCCGAGGAGCACAGAGAAGAAGTGCTAGGTTTTATAAACTTTAAAAAAAAAAAATAAAAAAATAAAATAACAGCATGAATGACATCACGTGAAAGTGAAGAACACTGTTTTATAAAAATGATAACTTATAAAATTGTACAATTTGTTCATAAAGGAAATCTAAATAAAACCTTTTTCTGAACATGAAGCAAATCTATAACATTTTAAGATACTAAAGCCCTGTTCAGACGGGATTAGTGTTCCATGTAATGCAAATATTCCTTGAGTCTGAACATGTCGTGTCAGTTATAGTTTACAGTCTGGGCGCATTTTCTCTTCTGTAAACTGAGCAGTAGGAATAACTCCAGGTAATATTTATCCCGTCTAAACTGACATGTGGGTAAAGATTGTGTTCTATCCTGCGGGAAAAGAGCTTTTGGGTTTTTTCTTCAGTATAAAGATGCTCCAGGAAGCACTCGCTCTTTTCTCTTTTCTATCATAGATTATGGCTGTTGTGACCTCAAATTTCTCCTTGGGGATCAATAAAGTACTCTCTATCTATCTCTATATTGATGACGATGTTATCAGATCAGTAAACCTGGTGTAATGGTGGGAATGTGGTGTGGTGGCAGGTTGGAGCAGGAGATCGAGGAGCTGGAGACCGGCGTTCCTGTGTCTAAATCCACCGCCGATAAACAGAACCTTATAAACGTAAGTGCTTATTTATTAACAAAGTTGGTGAGAGGACAAATACTAACATGCGATTATTAATAAAGCAAAGTTACAGCAAATAAGTTCCTAGTAATTATTATGTAATTATGAATAATTTTATTAATTATTGTAACCGATTGACACGTGAATCAGCCGTATTGGTGTGAAGTTGTTGATGGTTGAATTAACACCAGATCATCGCTTTTTTTCTCTCCTCTTTCAGACGACTGACGGCCCCGGAAAAGGTATTTCACATTTTACTTTATATCTGATTTCTTATTTATTTATTGTTTTATTTATTTTGAAGACATATCACAAAGGAAAGGTCATTTTTAAATCGGGTTCTTTCTGATGAGTTCTGTATTGAGGATTTATATTTGATATACTGTATAATGTTCATTCACATAAAATATAAATAATGAACAATTTTCCATGTTTAGCCTCCAGGACGAAACAATGTCAATATTTTGACTGATTTTTGTTGTTCTGCTCTTGTTTAAGTTTCACAGAAAAACAATAAATCAAAGCTATAACTTAATAAATAGGAGCACACTTTGGCCCAATGTTTCCTGATATTCAGCCTCAGCTTTGGCCACAAATTCTCACTTTTTGTGATTCATTACTAGTTAAAATGGTTAAAGTCGTGAAAAAAACGTTGCTAGATACATGGATGAGGTGGACGCTGAACGAGTCGTCACTGTTATTTCACTGGAACAATCTTTTTAGCTAGCACAGAGCTTTTAAATCTTGTGCACAGACAGTGTAAAGACAAAGCGAGAGTGGAAACGAGACAGAAACATCCAGAACATCGACATTTACCTCAGATGTGTTAGTAAATTAGTCATAAAAAACTCAGAACATGAACAAAACATGATCACTGTGCATAAACTAGTTAATAGCTAAGGCTAAAGTAATCATCTTTTGTAGAGAAGGTTGTAAAGTCGCCGTAACCATGGAAACAAGACAGAACTATCTGGAACATCAACATTTACCTCAGATGTGCCAAAAAATACTAAGAAAAGGCTGTTTGTTAAAACTATATTTACACTTAGCATTGACTGATACCATGCGGTTAGCACTGTGAAAAATTCCGAAGTTGTGAATTGTTGGGGTTAAATGGTGACTATGGGAAAGTAAACACTGTGACTTTTGAGAAAATAAGCTGATCAAGTGCACTTTTTCCCCTCTTAACATTCTTTTCCAGTGGAGAACGGCGTCCCTAAAACCAGGCAGGTGACCGGCATCGAGGCGAAGCTGGAATGCACAAATTTAGACGCGAAGGCCATCGAGAACGCGAGCGCGGACCATCCGGTCACCATGGTGTTCATGGGCTACAAAAACGTGGAGAACGAGGACGAGACCAAGAAAGTGCTGGGCATCGAGGATGCGGTGAAGGCCGAGTTGGTTGTCATCGAGGACAGCGAGAACAAAGCAGTGACAGAGGATGGAAAGAATGACGAGAAAGCTCCTCTGAATGGCGCCCCCTCCAGTCCAGACGACAAGAAACAGGACGAGGCTACAAACGGAGATGAGGCGAAACAGGGCGAGGCCAAGAAAGAAAAGCAGCGGTGCAAGTGCTGCACTGTCATGTGAGCATGGGGGCCAAAACTTTTACTCAAAAGAAATACTAAATATTACAACTAAAAGAAAAATACAAAATCCAGAGAGGAACTGCTGACTTTGCAGTAATTAATGCAAGCCCTGTAAAAATTACAGTGCATATGAAAAACATATCGTTAATGTTAGCACTATAATAATTAAGAGACACTAGCACAATACTAACAATAATGACATCACTAATGACATCACTGTTACTGTTCGAGTTGCTAATGATATCATTACTGACATAATTGTTAGCATTATTGATAGTTCTGACTCAAATGACGTTGCTGTTAACTTTGATGATGATATTACTTCACTGATAGCGTAGCATAGTTATATTTACTGCAAACTATGCTAACTTAAGTCTTTTTTATACGGCAAACGTAAAAGTGCATTAACCATGGAAATGAGCTGTATCCGTCAGGAACATCAACAGTTACCTCAGATCTGGCGAGAAATGACTAAGAAAAGTCTTGGAATGGCTAAAGTTACAAATAATTACACTTAGCGTCAATGTGACAGCATTTATTATGAATGTGATAATGATAATAACATAAAATTATTATTATAAAAAATATAAAAAAGTGCACCATTTATAATGATAATAACATTACTAATCTCACTCCAGTAGAACATTGCTAGTAATAACATTATTGACATCACTGTTACTGCCAAATGACCATTTGACTGCCAGTTATGCTAAAATGTAAGGTAGCTATCTTTTATATGGACATTGTAATGGTGCAGTAACCATGGAAACTATACAGAACCATCAAGAACATCAACATTTACCTCAGATGTGTTGGAAAAATACAAAGAAAAGAATTCTGTACGACTAAAATTACCCTTAATTACATGTAGCATCAACTGGTAAATCATTTTATGTATCACATATTAATTTGATAATGATAAAAATATTAGTGATGTCCCTGTTAGCGGTGCTAGTAATAACAACAATATTGAAATCTCTCTAACATTGTTTGTCACCGTTATCCTTATGGTTAGGGATTTAATATTTGTCAAGGCATCCATTTTACTGCAAATGATGCTAACATTTTAGCTAGCTAGCTAGCACATAACTCTTGCCTCTTACAATGAAATGTTAATGTTGTCATTTTTACACTATCATTAGTAGCATCACTGCTAGCTTTATTAATGATAACATTCATGACATCACTGTTATTAATGACAGAGATAACATTAATTAATAACTTCATTGTTAGGTTTATTAATGATACCTTTAATGCCATCACTGCTATTAATGACAGAGATAACATTAATGACTTCACTGTTAGCATTGCCGTGTGACTGCACTTCCTCTCTGTGTTTGTATTTATATATATATATATATATATATATATATATATATATATATATATATATATATAATATATATGTAATGTATTTGTATGTATGTTGTTCAGTTTGTACTTCTTTTTTTATTTCTATTGATATTTTTCTATATTTCTGTCTTGACATTTCTATATAAATTATAAATATAAACTTATATTTTCATTATGTAATCTTATGTAAGTGCTCATGGAGGAACAGAAGGGCGGACTTTGGTGTCGTTTCACTTATTTTAGTTTATTTTTAAACAAAAATATGAGGGACATCTCGCTATGAATATTTCTCTTGTTTAGTGTTTCTAATCCAAAGTTCGTTATCCATAAGATCAGAATATTATATTACGGAGTAATTACGCTTTTATAATGTATGTAACGTGTGTTTTATTTCATGTTTGATCATCTCGGACCACTGTGAGGATGTATACACACACACACACACACTCTTCATGGTAGGAAAAGATTTGTGTAAAGTGTGTAAATATATGTGATGTATTGTTATCATGGTTTATGACACACACATGAAATAAAAGATTGCCAGAAATGTTTTTCACATCCTTTTTCCTCACTGTGGGTGTGTGCCAATCCACACACCCTATTCACTATGTAGTGCACATAAACACCATCATCAGTCCTCTGTGGGCATGTCCCAAACTGTTCCCATCAGGACTGGTTTTAGTTTTTTTTAAAGTTGGAACCTGAATGCCGTTTGTGTCATCGTGATGTTTTTGTTTTTGTGGATTATGGACCCCAGTCCTTCGTTCTCACTGTTTCCTGCTGTGGTCCATGTGCTTGATTCGGAAAGAAATACAAATAAAAACTGCTGTGTTATGATTGCTGCTGTCATTCCTGTTCATTTTAAAACTCTACAAATACACTGAAGTAACAACACTGCACACATACATTTGTTTTTTAAAAGTGCAAACAAAATGTTCCACAATCCAATACAGTCCAATCACATTCCTCTACTTATTCTACAGGGAGTAATACATTTCCTGATAAATTTCGTGCTTCCACAAATAAAATGTCACAGACAGAAAAAAAAGGCACAGACGTCATCTCTGACTCTCTCATAATAAAAATGTGAATATGAATATACACATTAAAAAGATCCTGCATGCAACATGCCTCACCCACTTCACATGGGAAAGCAATGTACATTGTCCTGAATTTGCATACAACAAACGTTAGCACATTTGCCTCCCACCGCCAAGGTTGGGGGTTCAATTCCTGTGTGTGTGGAGTTTGCATGTTCTCCCCGTGCTGCGGGGGTTTCCTCCGGGTTCTCCGGTTTCCTCCCCAGTCCAAAGACATGCATGGTAGTCTGATTGGCATGTCCAACGTGTCCGTAGTGTATGAAGGGGTGTGTGAATGTGAATGTGACTGTGCCCTGCGATGGATTGGCACCCCATCCAGGGTGTACCCCGCCTTGTGCTCGATTCTCCCTGGGATAGGCTGCAGGTTCTCCACGACCCTGTAGGATAAGCGGTATAGAAAATGGATGGATGGATGGATAACAACATCATCACTAACTCAGATTCTCCAGATTCCTGTTTCTCTTCAGTGGCTAATTTTACTGTTAACCATCTGCACATTCTGCAAGTTTTGTTTAATCAGAAACACACTTTAGCGTAACTTTAGTGATGCTTTTGTAATTAAAAATATGAAAGATATTTATTTACTGACATCCCCAGTTTGGTACTTTTTTATTTATGGAAGCATGGGTGAAGTGAGAAGTCTGAAGTTGGAATGGTGTAATATTTTATTTACTGCTGACAGTGTGAGCGGACATGTTGACATGACATCACTTGCTGAACTTGGGGTTGAGGAGACCTTCGGATCTTTCCTATTAGGAGTTTCGAGGTGATGGAGCATTTCTTTTTCATTTTTCCTAGTCATGTTGGACATTCTGAGTCACTAGCTTTAGTAACAAAGTAAATACACACTTTTAGTCCTTTTTCAGTGTTTTATTCCTTAAAGAAAATCACTAACTAAAATGCTGAATTTTTTTTTATTAACTCGGTGGAAATCAGTTAATTTTAAGTCGCTTAGCTTTTAAACTTATTTAGCTAAAATGAAAAGTTTTTAGGCCGCCATTTTAAGAGTGACAACCACTTGTCCAATCCCTCTCAAGGACTATGTCCGAGTTCCCGCCCATACTCGTGTATCTGACCAATCTGAGAGCGCCGTGGCGGCGGTCCGCCATTTTGTGAGTCTATAAAGGATTGTACCGAACCTCGTTAGTGATTCCGCAAACCTGAAAGTGCCATGGACGGGTAAGTACAGGGGGAAAAAGACATTTCGAGACATAAAAGTGTGTTTAAAAACAACTTCTCTGGTATTTCTGATGGTTACCCCTTCGCTCGTGGCGATTTTTTAATTCGAAGTGTACTCATGAATAAATGCGTTTATAGAATTTCAATGTGAAACATTTCTTTGAAACAAGCTGGCTAGCAACATGTCCGGGTTGAAACGTTAGTTTTTTTTTTTAATCCTACCTATGTTCTAACAAGTCCCGCCTCCTGTCTTGTGATTGGTTAGTTACTCCTAGTTACGTAGTAACAGCAAATAGCAGCAGGATGAGCGCTGAAGGCGGGATATTACTGTCCAATCCAAGCGCAGTAGGCAGGTTTTGTCGGAATACAGGCGGACATTAGTAACACGGAAGCGAAGTTTGTACATCAGAAACCAACCTGTTGAAGATTGTTATTAATATAATAACATGTGTTCACTTTTAAACGGCAAGCACGTAAATAAAACACGCTGACTGGACAAATTTAAGAGTTTAAACTAACGTTAAGTCGGAACGCCTGTAGAATTTGTTGCGTTTCCTGTTGGAGAATGAACCGAGCCGGATTAATTTAGCTAGCTAACTGTGTTTAAGTGCTTATAACTAACTAGTCTAACTTTCCCCTTCAGTAAACACGGTTAACTTTCTAAACTTTCTGTTCAGGTTTCATTTAAGACTTTAATCCTGTAAAAACTGTAGTGTTCATTCCTCTGCTGTGTTTGTGCAACTCCAATCCGGATTCAGATCATAAACCGCAGAAACTCCTCATTAAATCAAACTTTTTCTCTCGGTTTAAATGGTATACAATTAAAATCCTCTCAGTTTCGAACCCTAGATCTTGTGTAAGTGTGTGTTCTGTATTTGTTCCGCACTCATCCGATGTGTTTTGCTTTATGACGTCAGAAGTTTGTGAGGGACAAAATTACTACTAATAATCAGTGTGACACTGAAAGACGTCAGAATTTCTTACTCGTGTAATTAAACCTTCTGTCTGTAAACTTTATTAAGCTCTTGTTCTCATTAAGCCGCTTTCCTCCTTTAAATACAGCTGTTTTCATCCTTTTACATAGAATTACATAGTTGAAGGGAAAATCCATATTTTAACACTTTTGTCGCTGAAGGATTTGTTCCTTGATGTAGAAAACGCGCTCGAAATAAATGTAGGTAATTTAAAAATGTTATTTTCACATTTATTAAAACAAAGCTTTAGATTTTCAATGAAATATGAACAAATTCCATCCTAAAACTGAAGGGTGGGGGGGTGATTGTGTAGGGGGTGTGTAGAGGAGGTTGTAGGGGTGAGGGTGTGTAGCGGAGGTTGTGGAGAAGATGGTGGGGGGACAGGGGGTATGTAGGGTGGGTGTGAAGATGGAGGTTGTAGGGAGGAGGGTGGGGGGGTGTAGAGGAGGGTGTAGGGTGGGTGTGTAGAGGGGCTGTGTGGGGTGGGTATGTAGAGGGGGTGTGTGGGGTGGGTGGGTAGAGGAGGGTGGGTGAGTGAGGGTGTAGGGTGGGTGTGTAGAGGAGGTTGTAAGGGGGAAGGGGAGTAGGGGGGAGAGGGGGTGTGTAAGGTGGGTGAGGGGCTGTAGGAGGATGGGTGTGTAGGAGGGGGTGGGGGAGGGTGTGTAGGGCTGGGTGAAGGTGTAGGGGGAGAGGGGGCGTGTGAGGGTGTGTAGGGGGGAGGGTGTAGGGCTGGGTGAAGGTGTAGGGGGAGAGGGGGTGTGTGAGGGTGTGTAGGGGGGAGGACAAAAGGCTGGGTGAAGGTGTAGGGGGAGAGGGGGTGTGTGAGGGTGTGTAGGGGGGAGGGTGTAGGGCTGGGTGAAGGTGTAGGGGGAGAGGGGGTGTGTGAGGGTGTGTAGGGGGGAGGACATAGGGCTGGGTGAAGGTGTAGGGGGAGAGGGGGCGTGTGAGGGTGTGTAGGGGGAGGGTGTAGGGCTGGGTGAAGGTGTAGGGGGAGAGGGGGTGTGTGAGGGTGTGTAGGGCTGGGTGAAGGTGTAGGGGGAGAGGGGGTGTGTGAGGATGTGTAGGGCTGGGTGTAGGGGGAGAGGGGGTGGGTGAGGGTGTGTAGGGGGGAGGGTGTAGGGCTGGGTGAAGGTGTAGGGGGAGAGGGGGTGGGTGAGGGTGTGTAGGGGAGGGTGTAAGGCTGGGTGAAGGTGTAGGGGGGAGAGTATAGGGGGCAGGGTGTGTGATAGAAAAGCTATGAGTACGAAAGCTATAAGTCTTTGAGGTTAATGGACATTAGGAATTAATTAATATTCATCATGTGTGCATTAATATTCAAATATCTTAAATACGTTTATGTAGCTAAAATTCTCCTTCAGTCGATCGCTGACGGACTCTCGATGGCTCGTCCTGTAATGTTGCTATGGTGACCAGTATGCCTCTGAGCTAATGAGCGAATCCGATTGGGTCAGGTGTAATTTGCTATGTGCAGCGTAACCATCTGAGGAACTAATTATATATATTAATGTATTCTTTTTATTTTATTTCTACAGACGTTTAGAGACGGATTTGTATCCTCTGGGATCCAGCTACGTCACTGACATTGAGTGAGTTACACATCTTCAGCAGTTAAAGTTTAACTGTGTGTCTTTAGTGTCCCCCCGGGCCTCTGTACTGCCCTCTGACCTTCTGATCATAGTTTAGATTCTCGTACAGTCCACACAGGAGCGCACTGTTATCTCAGATAATCCAATCCTATCTGATCTAATCCAGTTCTCAGGTGCTGTTTGTGTCATGTGATGTTTGTTTAATTAGTGTTCAGTTTGAAAGTGGCTGTAATAAATAAAACTTTATTTTTTCTGATGAAATTAGTTTTAAAATGCTGTATTGTGTGTATTGACTGTGTGTAAGTGCATGACGTTGTATGTAACTGCTGAAATGCTTTATTCCCTCTCCTCCTACAGCGGTGTCCATGATATAACAGTCGGCACAAAGGTACGTCCTGCCCCGTCGCTATACCGTTACTATAGTAACGGCTCATTCACAGGGACTTGTACGGAGGACGCTCCGCTATGATGTGTTTGTCAGTGTGATTGTTGATGTGAAGTTTTCTTAAAGTAAGGAGAAATGTGTTTACCGTGTATGGAAGGAGTCTCCAGTGTCAGCGCTTTAAGTCAGAGGTAACGCTGTAACTAAGTTTTCCCACATCTTCAGGACAGAGGAGTTTACAGGAATAAAAAGTATGACGTTCTTTAATAAAACACTCAGGGATGTGCTGTTAGGAAAATAATCAACCCCACATCATCAGACCAGTTCAGTGTTTATTATGTAATTATTCTCCAGTTATAATCTGTAGTTTATCAGCTTTTGCATCAGTGTGACTGTGTTTGTGTTTAATTCTACTACAAATAAAATAAAAGCAGTGTTTAAGGTTTATAAACTTTAAAACGAGTGGGGGGGTGGTATTGTGCTTCTGGTTTCCATCAAATAGGGAAAATAAGTGAGCTGGAAGGCGGCGGGGCATGGCATTCCTCAGAGCGGCATGGAGCTCCAGCGCTCGCTCAGATCCGCTCTCGTCCATTGTTCAGGAGCAGCTGTGTTTCCTTCCTCTGAGGATCTCAGCCATGTTTCCTGCTCCAGTGTGAGAGACCTCACAAGACAATCACGTCACCGGCCTGAAAGACGTTTATACGATATACCATACACGTCAGTGTTTAGATTCATGCCTTTAAAAAAACTGCAAGGAAAAACTGAGTAGTGGGTTTATTTAATGTCTTCTAAAAGGTCAGATATAATTAAAATAACTTTTAACTCTGAAAAGGAGGAGAAAAGACTTTTAAACTGAACTTAAAATTCAAAGTATAATGTGTATTTAAAAAAAAAATTTATAGACCTGTGAGTAACAGACTAATAATTTTATTTAATTCCTTCACAACCGAGGAAAAAAGTAGAAAGTTTAAATTAAAATTATATTTAACACCCCCAAAAACCCACTTGCTTCCTTATACATGTGATTTATAAGGGATTATATTGTAAATGACACAAGATTTCTCTCTCTTTAGGGTTTGCAGGTCTTTATTCGTTTTACCTCTTAGTGTCCGCTGTTCCCAGAACTCAGCTTTAACTTTAAATGACAATAATGAAGAATAATTAACACACAGCTAAAATAATAAATAATTAAAACTAAATAACTAAAGTAAGAACTGTAAAAAAAAAAAAAAAAAATTCAAATAAATTAGGTTAATATAGGAAAAATATAAAAATACATGAATGACGAAAAGCTTTAATGCACCCAAGTAATTATATATAAATAAAATCTAGCTAAAATAATGCATAGGTAGCTTCATTCATTGTATATAAAGTATAGTTAAAATGAAGCCAGTGTTACTAACCGATTACTTTTATTTAGAACTAATCTGATGACATTACTGATTCCTGCATGTAAAAAGTCAGATTATTAATTACTTTCACGTTTCACCATCAAACATTCAAAAATACACTTCAAAGTGAAGCTCTGTTCTTTCAGTAATTTTAGTGTCAGCGTATGACACGATCAGAAAAAGTTGGATTTATAATAAAACCTTCCTCGGGCGTGTCGCTGTGTGTAGAACTACCAGAGCGATAAAATATAAACCTTTTCGAACTAGGCTAGTTTGGTGTCGCTAGTCAAGAGGAGACACAGCTAAGCTATCACTGTATGGGTTTAGCTGCTACAGAGTCATGTAGAGTTCATTATCTTTCCTTCTGCTCTGCTCACGTCATACTCACGTGAACTGGAACTCATAGACGTTTACACGCCTTGTTTTCCTGCTCAGCATCAGAGGATGTTTCTGTTTCAGTTTCAACTCCTTTACTGCTTTAAATGAACAATAACCTGCGCATATCCATTTTCCCTCACGCTGACTGCGCTAGTGTTTAGCAGAATTGAGAGATTGTCAGAGAATTAGACACGAGTGTTTCCACGTGTGTATTTCCTGTAAGCACTGTCTGATTGGTCTCGCCTCCGTTCACTGAAGATGTAACATTACAGACGTCTTTTACTGACGTTCAGTTCCACCTCGACGAACCGCTCCGAGTGGAGAATTATTCAGACATAAAGAAAACATCTTCAGGGTAAAACCTGATTTACTTTAAATTTACATTTTACTTCATATTGTTTTCTCAGCAATAAATTTGTAACGCAATTTTATTGACCGCAGTAACTATAATCAAATTACATTTAAAATATGTTTCACTACTGCCTTAGTAACGTGTTACACCCAACTCTCTCAACTAAAAAAACTACAGTTTATTAGTGATATGAACGCGGTGGGTGTGATGCTGTAAATCCTCGACTCGTTTATGAAGACGGCAGGAGGTGGGAGGAGGAGGTGGAGGAGGAGGAACAGTGCAGTGTTTTAGTGTCGGTTATTAAAGCTGATGAACAGAACAGAAGTGACTTTGTGCTGCTGCTGGAGAGCGTAAAGCTTCTGTTCATCAGATCATGTGACCAAACAGACGCTCACCATCTTGAAGCACTTTATTAAGAGACTGAGGCTGAAGTGTGTGTGTGTGTGTGTGTGTGTGTGGACGTGCTTTACAGTGGTGTATTTAAAACTAAAATGTAAACAGTGTGCTGGTTTGGGACAGAGCCTGTGTGTGTGTGATTACAGCTGAGTATTCAGAATAAAAGAATGAAAGATAGTTAAAGTTTAATCAGCATGGTCTAAACATTCTACACCTTCCACTAAACACATCCATCATCATCTGATCCCTTTCAGCTATGAGTCGATCGTTTCAGTAATCAACCTGCTGTTTTCATTCTTCGTTATTTAGGTAGTTTATTCATTATTTATGAAGAACTTATTGATTTTATTTGGGTTTTTTTATTGACTTAATTTGAAAAAATACGAAATGCATTATGACTGCTATTTTATTAGTTATATATTATCTTATGTGTATTTGTTTTATTTATGTATTTTTGTTCTGTATTAAGCAACTTTTTACAGAGTTTTCAAAAATTTTATTTTTAGTTATTTGGTTTTATTTACTTGGTTGTTTTTTTAAATTTTATATTTATTCTTAATCAAGCTATTTGTTTATTAGTTTAGGTAGTTATTTTACTTTTATTTGTTTAGAATTTTAGTTTTATGTTATTTATATTTATTTTTATGTTCCAAACTAAGCTATTTGTTTGTTTATTATGCTGGTTATCATTTCCAGCTATCTGTTTATCTAGTTGCTTGTTTATTTTAGGCAGCTCATGATGGTGTGTGTGTGTGTGTGTGTGTGTGTGTGTTTATTTCAGAGAGGATCTGACGAACTCTTTTCCTCCTGCGTCTCTAACGGTCCGTATATCATGAGCTCAGGAGCAGGTACGCATCACGTCACAGCTGTTTCATGTTCATGAAGAACCTTTACACTGCCGTCGTCATGCACATAGGAGTCTGTGCAGAATAAGTGGGCGTGTCCTCAAACATTGAGCTAAATTTATTTAAATGAGCTACCTATGGGTTTTTTTTTTTTCTTTTCTGTGACGAGGGTGATTGATTATTTTGATTAATAGCTAAACTCGCTTGTGAAGTTGTAAACGCCGGCGTGGTTGTTTGCGTCTCCAGCGAACGGTAACGACAGTAAGAAGTTTAAAGGGGACATCAGGAGTCCGGGAGTCCCCTCTCGGGTCGTCCACGTCAGGAAGTTACCCAGCGACATCAACGAGGCCGAGGTGATCTCGTTAGGACTTCCCTTCGGCAAAGTGACCAACCTGCTGATGCTCAAGGGCAAAAACCAGGTGTGTGTGGGAGACTGGCATTAGCTAGTGAGTGGGAGTGGGCCAAGCCTTAACTGAAAAAAGATAAAAGCTCATGGTCAGGAAGTTGTTCAGTCATGTATTCATAAGTGTGTTGTGTGACCTCAGGCATTTCTGGAGATGAACACTGAGGAGTCTGCTCAGACCATGGTGAACTATTACTCCTCAGTCACGCCCGTCATCCGAAATCATCCCGTCTTCATGCAGTACTCCAACCACAAGGAGCTGAAGACCGACAACTCGCCCAACCAAGTGGTACATCACTGTCATTAACACAAACTTACACACACTGTGGTTTGGGACATGCCCAAAGTGGACTACTGATGGTGTTTATGTGCACTATGTAACGAATAATAAATAAACACCATCAGTAGTCCACTGTGGGTGTGTCCCAAACCACACACTATGTTCCCATTGACCCGGAAGCATTATTGTCCCCACCCCATTGGTTTCTACCAGTTTACTGCCCCACCCCTTTGTCTTTGTACTGTTCTTGGCTCCGCCCCTTTGTCCACTCTATGGCTGGATGATTTTGTACCGACTTGCTGATTAGCACAGTGTGTAATATGGTATTGGTGGTGGTGTAGCGTGCTCAGGCGGCCCTGCAGGCGGTGAACGCGGTTCAGACAGCCAGCGTGCCTCTAAGCGGCATGGATGCAGGAGGATCAGGAGGATCAGGAAGTCCTGTACTGAGGGTGATTGTGGAGAACCTGTTCTACCCTGTCACTCTGGAGGTTCTGCACCAGGTAACTGCACAACAGTACAGCGTTTTATTCTGACCATTTATACACTCTGCATATAGAACTCGTTTAATTCTGTTTCTTCATGTTGGGGTAGATCTTCTCAAAGTTTGGCACGGTGCTGAAGATCATCACGTTTACCAAAAACAATCAGTTCCAGGCTCTGGTTCAGTACTCGGACCCCATGACTGCTCAGCACGCCAAGCTGGTGAGCCGCTAACTATGCTCCCTCAGTGTGTAAAATCTACAGTCATTAATCAAATAAAGTGGTGTTGGATTGTAGAGGATAAAGATTAACTACAGAACCAGAACATGGACAGGGTTCTCCATGTTCTGATGAAGAGCTAAATCTTCAGTGATTACACCCACCTGCTGTTGTAACCATAACCACTGTCCTGTGCTCATCCCAGGACTCTCTTCCTCACCACTGTCGTTCTTTACACGTCTAAATCCACATCTGGATTTCTGTTAAACTATTAAATGTTTGGTTTTTTTTTTTCGCCTCTTCAGTCTCTGGATGGACAGAACATCTATAATGCTTGCTGTACGCTGCGCATCAGCTTCTCCAGACTCACCAGCCTGAACGTCAAGTACAACAACGATAAGAGCAGAGACTACACTCGGCCCGATCTGCCCACGGGGGACGGCCCGGCCTCGCTCGAATCGCAGACCATGGCCACCACCGCCTTCAGTAAGAGCATCACAGCACTGCGGGGGCGTTTATTTCTCACTGTAGCACTCATTAGGAATAACGGATTTTCTCGAAGATGCATCGTTGTGTACAGCTTATTAATGAACTACTTATTTCCTAATCCTTTCTTTCTGTTTGTGTTGATCAGCTCCTGGTTTAATCTCGGCATCTCCGTTTGCGAGTGCTCACGGTTTCCCTCAAGCGTTCACCCTCCAGCAGGCTGCAGGTCAGATTACACCTGTACACACCGCATTAGAGTTCAAAACTCCTAATAATTATTCCTTTAAAAGCACTTTCAGTCATGTATGCTTAGCTAATCTAGCTTCTGTTGTAACTAACATTGCTCTTTTCCCAGTCGTAGGTCTGATATTCGCAAGCGTAGTGCTTGCATGGAAAATTGTGCAAACAGTCATGCAATAAGAATATGAATTTAATAGGGGTGTAACGATACACAACTCGCTATTTGAAATTCTCATATTTTTGATATTTTATGACTGTAAAAAACTACCCTTTTTGTTTCTGAACCTTAAACCGTGCAAAAACAATACTGTATAAAACTAAAGTTAAAGTTGCTATGAACAGAAGTTCAATATTGTAAATAAAACGTACTACATGTTCACCATATCTTAAAAATAAGGAAATATCGTATTTATTTTAAAAAATGTGTTTAAAAAAAGTTTGAAACATGATGAGCTCCGTGACAGCACACAAGACAGCATTTCTGACTAGAAATAGAGCTCCAAAGAGGCTAAAATGCCCCTTGACGCATTTTTGCATCATGGGCGAGGAAAAAGTATTTACTGTAAAAACAATTATTGAAATATTGGGATTGTAGAATAAACCTGAGACATTAGTTTCAAGTAAACGTTTATCTTCAGGTTCTGCATCACATCCCGTCACACTTTAATGCATTGATCTGGTATCGTCATGGCGACACCCAGTGTATTTCCTTTGGTACATCAAACCTTGTGACCTCTGAGATGGCTCCGCCCATTTACCACTCTTTTAATTGTGCAAATAATTTTAAAAATATCCCTGATGACGCAAAGAAGCGATTTTATATTTTGTGTTTTTGGTTTTTCCCGTCCTCAGGTCTGTCTTTTCCCGGTGTTCCCAGTGGCTTGGCGTCTCTCGGCGTTTCGGCGGCCACTGCGGGTCGACTCGCGCTGACCGGCCTGAACACCACAACACACACTGTCCTGCTCGTCAGCAACCTCAACCCCGAGGTGTGTGTGTGTGTGTGAGAGAGAGAGAGAGAGAGAGGGATCACTTTGTTGTGAAGTTATTTAACTCGTGTATAGATGATAACCGTTAGATAAATCACTCGATTTGTTCAGTATTTTTATTGATTTAGGGATTTCGTATTTTTCATCAGATATTCCAGTTTCTGCAGTATTTAATAAAAGATGAATTGTAAGTCATTTTAGACTTTAAAGCAGGAATAAAGTAAAGCTGACGTGTCGGTTTTGACCATGAATCATGTTTTATAATTTTCTCTTTGCCTTTTCCTGTGTTTCATTGTTAATCTGTTTCTCCTCTTTTTCTCTTAGTGAAGGCATTTAATTTTAGCGACTTCTGCAACACTGTGTGTACTCACCTGATCTTCTGTTTTTTTTTTTTCTTCTTTCTCTCTCTCTCTGTTGTTTTTTTTATTTTTATATCTCCATCTTGCTCGTCCTGGCTTTTTTTTTCTCCCCATTGACGACGAACGACAAACCCACATTTGTTCTCTCCTGGATTTTTTTCTCCTTCTTTTACGTTCTGTTGTTTGGATCTGCGGAAATGTCGAACCTGCACTTCTCCGATCTTTCTCCCTTCCCTTCCTCCCTCGCTGCCTTCCTCTGCTGTCTCTAAAGAGCGTTACGCCCCAATGCCTCTTTATTCTTTTCGGTATGTTATCACAGCCATCTCCTCCTTTTTGTGTTTCATATTTATAACCGTTCTGTCTCAGTATCTCCACCAATCAGCTTCAGGCAGATGCAGACATCATACGGGATGGGTTTAAGTTAGCAGGTTAGCTAATCGGCAACAAGATGCAGCATTTTTACTTTTTGTCACATCATAAAAATCTTTAAACAAAAATTAACCAGCTCTCTTCATGTTTAATTGAGGATTTTAATCAGGAAGTAACTTGTGTGCAATTTTCAGAAAAAGTGAGCTGCAGTGTGAAACGAGATCCACGTTTAAGGTTGTTTAAAGTGTAAAGTCCCTTTTGCAAAGCAGTTTATGCCAAAGTTTACACGCTCGAATCTCTATAATAACGAGAAAATTTTGTTTGTTTCTTGATCCAGAAGTGTGATTAATAGGATGTGCCCTAGGTAGTGACACTGCATTTTAGTGTGTGCTTGTGCATGTATAGGGATCATTTTAGATCCTTTTGGTTTCTGAGATGGAAGTGTTGCATCTTGTTGCCCATTCCTAAAGTCCTCTAAGCACCCCGTCCGATTTTAAACTCCATCTTAGCAATTTGCATGACGTTTATTTTGCATGTTGTCATAAATCAGATCACATGATCACACAGCTGTAGACTGTATAGTCATTACGTAGGTGTAGTGTACACCAGGGCTGAGTTGCAGACAGGATGTAGCGCAGACTGATTACAATCAAACCCAGAATTGTAGTTATTATTGAATTACAGACATCACGTCTGTTAGTGATGAAGTGTGTTGTTTTAGTGCATGCCGTAACACCATCACTGAATTTCACTGATTTAATGATCTGTGTGTCAGGACTGAATGAAGCGTTGTGTGTGTTTGTGTGTGTTGAAGGTGTGTATGGCGACGTGATGAGGGTGAAGATCCTCTTCAATAAGAAAGAAAACGCTCTGGTGCAGATGGCAGATGCAACACAAGCACAGCTCGGTAAATACGAGCTTTTTTTTTTAATTTAATTGCGAGCTGAAAATAGAATTCATTGTTTACAGTATTGGATGGAGCGAGGGAGGGTGGGTATAGATGGGGGTTGGAAAGAGAAAAGAAGGGGTAAGGAATGAGTGGAGTGTAGGGATGGAGGGGGGGATATAGGGATGGAGAGCGGGATGGGGTAGAGGGAGGTGATGGAGGGATGGAGAGAGGGATGGAGAGTGGGATGGGGTAGAGGGAGGGGATGGAGAGGGGGAGGGATGGGGGGATATAGGGCTGGAGAATGGGATGGGGTAGAGGGGGGTGATGGAGGGATGGAGAATGGGATGGGGTAGAGGGAGGTGATGGAGAATGGGATGGGGTAGAGGGAGGTGATGAAGGGATGGAGAGTGGGATAGGGTAGAGGGAGGGGATGGAGAGGGGAAGGGATGGGGGGGATATAGGGATGGAGTGTAGGGATGGAGAGCGGGATGGGGTAGAGGGAGGTGATGGAGGGATGGAGAGGGGGAGGGATGGGGGGATATAGGGCTGGAGAATGGGATGGGGTAGAGGGGTGTGATGGAGGGATGGAGAATGGGATGGGGTAGAGGGAGGTGATGGAGAATGGGATGGGGTAGAGGGAGGGGATGGAGAGGAGAAGGGATGGGGGGATATAGGGATGGAGTGTAGGGATGGAGAGCGGGATGGGGTAGAGGGAGGTGATGGAGGGATGGAGAGTGGGATGGGGTAGAGGGAGGGGATGGGGAGGGATGGGGGGGATATAGGGATGGAGAGCGGGATGGGGTAGAGGGAGGTGATGGAGGGATGGAGAGGGGGAGGGATGGGGGGATATAGGGCTGGAGAATGGGATGGGGTAGAGGGGGGTGATGGAGGGATGGAGAATGGGATGGGGTAGAGGGAGGTGATGGAGAATGGGATGGGGTAGAGGGAGGTGATGAAGGGATGGAGAGTGGGATGGGGTAGAGGGAGGGGATGGAGAGGGGAAGGGATGGGGGGATATAGGGATGGAGTGTAGGGATGGAGAGCGGGATGGGGTAGAGGGAGGTGATGGAGGGATGGAGAGTGGGATGGGGTAGAGGGAGGGGATGGGGAGGGATGGGGGGGATATAGGGATGGAGAGCGGGATGGGAGGGGATGGGGAGGGATGGGGGGATATAGGGATGGAGAGCGGGATGGGGTAGAGGGAGGTGATGGAGGGATGGAGAGGGGGAGGGATGGGGGGATATAGGGCTGGAGAATGGGATGGGGTAGAGGGGGGTGATGGAGGGATGGAGAATGGGATGGGGTAGAGGGAGGTGATGGAGAATGGGATGGGGTAGAGGGAGGTGATGAAGGGATGGAGAGTGGGATGGGGTAGAGGGAGGGGATGGAGAGGGGAAGGGATGGGGGGATATAGGGATGGAGTGTAGGGATGGAGAGCGGGATGGGGTAGAGGGAGGTGATGGAGGGATGGAGAGTGGGATGGGGTAGAGGGAGGGGATGGGGAGGGATGGGGGGGATATAGGGATGGAGAGCGGGATGGGGTAGAGGGGGGTGATGGAGAGTGGGATGGGGTAGAGGGAGGGATGGAGAATGGGATGGGGTAGAGGGAGGTGATGGAAAGGGGATGGATGGAGAGGGGGATGAGGATGGAGAGGGGGAGGGATGGAGAGGGGGAGGGATGGGGGGATATAGGGCTGGAGAATGGGATGGGGTAGAGGGGGGTGATGGAGGGATGGAGAATGGGATGGGGTAGAGGGAGGTGATGGAGAATGGGATGGGGTAGAGGGAGGTGATGAAGGGATGGAGAGTGGGATGGGGTAGAGGGAGGGGATGGAGAGGGGAAGGGATGGGGGGGATATAGGGATGGAGTGGCGGGATGGGGTAGAGGGAGGTGATGGAGGGATGGAGAGTGGGATGGGGTAGAGGGAGGGGATGGGGAGGGATGGGGGGATATAGGGATGGAGAGCGGGATGGGGTAGAGGGGGGTGATGGAGAGTGGGATGGGGTAGAGGGAGGGATGGAGAATGGGATGGGGTAGAGGGAGGTGATGGAAAGGGGATGGATGGAGAGGGGGATGAGGATGGAGAGGGGGAGGGATGGGGGGATATAGGGATGGAGAATGGGATGGGGTAGAGGGGGGTGATGGAGGGATGGAGAATGGGATGGGGTAGAGGGAGGTGATGGAGAATGGGATGGGGTAGAGGGAGGTGATGGAGAATGGGATGGGGTAGAGGGAGGTGATGGAGGGATGGAAAGGGGATGGATGGAGAGGGGGATGGATGGAGGGGGGAGGGGTGATGGAGAATGGGATGGGGTAGAGGGAGGTGATGGAGAATGGGATGGGGTAGAGGGAGGTGATGAAGGGATGGAGAGTGGGATGGGGTAGAGGGAGGGGATGGAGAGGGGAAGGGATGGGGGGGATATAGGGATGGAGAGCGGGATGGGGTAGAGGGAGGTGATGGAGGGATGGAGAGTGGGATGGGGTAGAGGGAGGTGATGGAGGGATGGAGAGTGGGATGGGGTAGAGGGAGGGGATGGAGAGGGGGAGGGATGGGGGATATAGGGATGGAGAGCGGGATGGGGTAGAGGGGGGTGATGGAGAGTGGGATGGGGTAGAGGGAGGTGATGGAAAGGGGATGGATGGAGAGGGGGATGAGGATGGAGAGGGGGAGGGATGGGGGAATATAGGGATGGAGAATGGGATGGGGTAGAGGGAGGGATGGAGAGAGGGATGGAGAGTGGGATGGGGTAGAGGGAGGGGATGGAGAGGGGGAGGGATGGGGGGGATATAGGGATGTAGAGCGGGATGGGGTAGAGGGCGTTGATGGAGAGTGGGATGGGGTAGAGGGAGGGATGGAGAATGGGATGGGGTAGAGGGAGGTGATGGAGAATGGGATGGGGTAGAGGGAGGTGATGGAGGGATGGAAAGGGGATGGATGGAGAGGGGGATGAGGATGGAGAGGGGGATGGATGGAGGGGGGAGGGATGGGGGATATAGGGATGGAGAGCGGGATGGGGTAGAGGGGGGTGATGGAGAGTGGGATGGGGTAGAGGGAGGTGATGGAGGGATGGAGAGGGGATGAGGATGGAGGGGGGGATATAGGGATGGAGAGCGGGATGGGGTAGAGGGAGGTGATGGAGGGATGGAGAGTGGGATGGGGTAGAGGGAGGGGATGGAGAGATGGAGAGTGGGATGGGGTAGAGGGAGGTGATGGAGGGCTGGAGAGTGGGATGGGGTAGAGGGAGGTGATGGAGAATGGGATGGGGTAGAGGGAGGTGATGGAGGGATGGAAAGGGGATGGATGGAGAGGGGGATGAGGATGGAGAGGGGGATGGAGGGGGGAGGGATGGGGGATATAGGGATGGAGAGCGGGATGGGGTAGAGGGGGGTGATGGAGAGATGGAGAGTGGGATGGGGTAGAGGGAGGTGATGGAGGGCTGGAGAATGGGATGGGGTAGAGGGCGGTGATGGAGGGATGGAGAGTGGGATGGGGTAGAGGGAGGTGATGGAGGGATGGAGAATGGGATGGGGTAGAGGGAGGTGATGGAGGGATGGAAAGGGGATGGATGGAGAGGGGGATGAGGATGGAGAGGGGGATGGATGGAGGGGAGAGGGGATGGGGATGGAGGGGGGATATAGGGATGGAGAGTGGGATGGGGTAGAGGGAGGTGATGGAGAATGGGATGGGGTAGAGGGAGGTGATGGAGAATGGGATGGGGTAGAGGGAGGTGATGGAGGGATGGAAAGGGGATGGATGGAGGGGGGAGGGATGGGGGATATAGGGATGGAGAGCGGGATGGGGTAGAGGGGGGTGATGGAGGGATGGAAAGGGGATGGATGGAGAGGGGGATGAGGATGGAGAGGGGGATGGATGGAGAGGGGGATGAGGATGGAGAGGGGGATGGATGGAGGGGATGGGGATGGAGGGGGGGATATAGGGATGGAGAGTGGGATGGGGTAGAGGGAGGTGATGGAGAATGGGATGGGGTAGAGGGAGGTGATGGAGAATGGGATGGGGTAGAGGGAGGTGATGGAGGGATGGAAAGGGGATGGATGGAGGGGGGAGGGATGGGGGATATAGGGATGGAGAGCGGGATGGGGTAGAGGGGGGTGATGGAGAGATGGAGAGGGGGATGAGGATGGAGAGGGGGATGGATGGAGGGGAGAGGGGATGGGGATGGAGGGGGGGATATAGGGATGGAGAGTGGGATGGGGTAGAGGGAGGGATGGAGAGTGGGATGGGGTAGAGGGAGGGAGGGATGGAGAATGGGATGGGGTAGAGGGAGGTGATGGAGGGATGGAAAGGGGATGGATGGAGAGGGGGATGGAGGGGGGAGGGATGGGGGATATAGGGATGGAGAGCGGGATGGGGTAGAGGGGGGTGATGGAGAGATGGAGAGTGGGATGGGGTAGAGGGAGGTGATGGAGGGCTGGAGGATGGGGTAGAGGGAGGTGATGGAGGGATGGAGAGTGGGATGGGGTAGAGGGAGGTGATGGAGGGATGGAGAGTGGGATGGGGTAGAGGGAGGTGATGGAGGGATGGAGAATGGGATGGGGTAGAGGGAGGTGATGGAGGGATGGAAAGGGGATGGATGGAGAGGGGGATGAGGATGGAGGGGGGAGGGATGGGGGATATAGGGATGGAGAGCGGGATGGGGTAGAGGGGGGTGATGGAGAGATGGAGAGTGGGATGGGGGAGAGGGGATGGGGATGGAGGGGGGGATATAGGGATGGAGAGTGGGATGGGGTAGAGGGAGGGAGGGATGGAGAATGGGATGGGGTAGAGGGAGGTGATGGAGGGATGGAAAGGGGATGGATGGAGAGGGGGATGGATGGAGGGGGGAGGGATGGGGGATATAGGGATGGAGAGCGGGATGGGGTAGAGGGGGGTGATGGAGAGATGGAGAGTGGGATGGGGTAGAGGGAGGTGATGGAGGGCTGGAGGATGGGGTAGAGGGAGGTGATGGAGGGATGGAGAGTGGGATGGGGTAGAGGGAGGTGATGGAGGGATGGAGAATGGGATGGGGTAGAGGGAGGTGATGGAGGGATGGAAAGGGGATGGATGGAGAGGGGGATGAGGATGGAGGGGGGAGGGATGGGGGATATAGGGATGGAGAGCGGGATGGGGTAGAGGGGGGTGATGGAGAGATGGAGAGTGGGATGGGGTAGAGGGAGGTGATGGAGGGCTGGAGGATGGGGTAGAGAGGGTGATGGAGGGATGGAGAGTGGGATGGGGTAGAGGGAGGTGATGGAGGGATGGAAAGGGGATGGATGGAGAGGGGGATGAGGATGGAGGGGGGAGGGATGGAGAGCGGGATGGGGTAGAGGGAGGTGATAGAGGGATGGAGAGTGGGATGGGGTAGAGGGAGGTGATGGAGGGATGGAAAGGGGATGGATGGAGAGGGGGATGGATGGAGGGGGGAGGGATGGGGGATATAGGGATGGAGAGCGGGATGGGGTAGAGGGGGGTGATGGAGAGATGGAGAGTGGGATGGGGTAGAGGGAGGTGATGGAGGGCTGGAGGATGGGGTAGAGGGAGGTGATATAGGGATGGAGAGCGGGATGGGGTAGAGGGAGGTGATGGAGGGATGGAGAGTGGGATGGGGGAGGGATGGGGGGGATATAGGGATGGAGAGCGGGATGGGGTAGAGGGGGGTTGATGGAGAATGGGATGGGGTAGAGGGAGGTGATGGAGGGATGGAAAGGGGATGGATGGAGAGGGGGATGAGGATGGAGGGGGGAGGGATGGGGGATATAGGGATGGAGAGCGGGATGGGGTAGAGGGAGGTGATGGAGGGATGGAGAGTGGGATGGGGGAGGGATGGGGGGGATATAGGGATGGAGAGCGGGATGGGGTAGAGGGGGGTTGATGGAGAATGGGATGGGGTAGAGGGAGGTGATGGAGGGATGGAAAGGGGATGGATGGAGAGGGGGATGAGGATGGAGGGGGGAGGGATGGGGGGGATATAGGGATGGAGAGCGGGATGGGGTAGAGGGGGGGTGATGGAGGGATGGAGAGGGGATGAGGATGGAGGGGGGGATATAGGGATGGGGTAGAGGGAGGTGATGGAGGGATGGAGAGTGGGATGGGGTAGAGGGAGGGGATGGAGAGGGGGAGGGATGGGGGATATAGGGATGGAGAGCGGGATGGGGTAGAGGGGGGTGATGGAGAGATGGAGAGTGGGATGGGGTAGAGGGAGGTGATGGAGGGCTGGAGAGTGGGATGGGGTAGAGGGAGGTGATGGAGGGCTGGAGAATGGGATGGGGTAGAGGGAGGTGATGGAGGGATGGAGAGTGGGATGGGGTTGAGGGAGGTGATGGAGGGCTGGAGAATGGGATGGGGTAGAGGGAGGTGATGGAGGGATGGAGAGTGGGATGGGGTTGAGGGGGGTGATGGAGAGATGGAGAGTGGGATGGGGTAGAGGGAGGGGATGGAGAGATGGAGAGTGGGATGGGGTAGAGGGAGGTGATGGAGGGCTGGAGAATGGGATGGGGTAGAGGGAGGTGATGGAGGGATGGAGAGTGGGATGGGGTAGAGGGAGGGGATGGAGGGATGGAGAGTGGGATGGGGTAGAGGGAGGGGATGGAGGGATGGAGAGTGGGATGGGGTAGAGGGAGGGATGGAGAGTGGGATGGGGTAGAGGGAGGGGATGGAGAGGGGGAGGGATGGGGGATATAGGGATGGAGAGCGGGATGGGGTAGAGGGGGAGATGGAGAGTGGGATGGGGTAGAGGGAGGTGATGGAGGGCTAGAGAATGGGATGGGGTAGAGGGAGGTGATGGAGGGATGGAGAGTGGGATGGGGTAGAGGGAGGGGATGGAGGGATGGGGTAGAGGGAGGGATGGGGGATATAGGGATGGAGAGCGGGATGGGGTAGAGGGGGATGGATGGAGGGAGGGATGGGGGGGATATAGGGATGGAGAGTGGGATGGGGTAGAGGGAGGGGATGGAGAGCGGGATGGGGTAGAGGGAGGTGATGGAGGGACGGAGAGGGGGATGAGGATGGAGAGGAGGAGGGATGGAGGGGGGGATATAGGGATGGAGAGTGGGATGGGGTAGAGGGAGGGGATGGAGAGCGGGATGGGGTAGAGGGAGGTGATGGAGGGACGGAGAGGGGGATGAGGATGGAGAGGAGGAGGGATGGAGGGGGGGATATAGGGATGGAGAGTGGGATGGGGTAGAGGGAGGTGATGGAGGGATGGAGAGGGGGATGGATGGAGAGGGGGATGAGGATGGAAGGATGGAGAGGGGGAGGGATGGGGGGATATAGGGATGGAGAGTGGGATGGGGATGGAGAGGGGGATGAGGATGGGGGGATGGAGGGGGGGATATAGGGATGGAGAGTGGGATGGGGTAGAGGGGGATGGATGGAGGGATGGAGAGTGGGATGAGGATGGGGGGATGGAGAGGGGAATGGGGATGTAGGGATGGAGAGGGGGTGGATGGAGGGGGGATAGGGATGGAGGGATGGAGAGGGGGATGAGGATGGAGGGATGGAGAGGGGGATGGATGGAGAGGGGGAGGGATGGGGGATATAGGGATGGAGAGTGGGATGGGGTAGAGGGAGGGGATGGAGAGTGGGATGGGGATGGAGAGGGGGATGAGGATGGGGGGATGGAGGGGGGGATATAGGGATGGAGAGTGGGATGGGGTAGAGGGGGATGGATGGAGGGATGGAGAGTGGGATGAGGATGGGGGGATGGAGAGGGGAATGGGGATGTAGGGATGGAGAGGGGGTGGATGGAGGGGGGATAGGGATGGAGGGATGGAGAGGGGGATGAGGATGGAGGGATGGAGAGGGGGATGGATGGAGAGGGGGAGGGATGGGGGGATATAGGGATGGAGAGTGGGATGGGGTAGAGGGAGGGGATGGAGAGGGGGATGAGGATGGGGGGATGGAGAGGGGAATGGGGATGTAGGGATGGAGAGGGGGATGAGGATGGGGGGATGCAGGGGGGGATATGGGGATGGAGAGCGGGATGGGATGGATGGAGGGATGGAGAGTGGGATGGGGTAGAGGGAGGTGATGGA
The DNA here is from genome assembly GCF_023375685.1 of Ictalurus furcatus. Taxonomy (NCBI): domain Eukaryota; kingdom Metazoa; phylum Chordata; class Actinopteri; order Siluriformes; family Ictaluridae; genus Ictalurus; species Ictalurus furcatus. Next base: position 26,872,648 of record NC_071271.1, read on the forward strand.
GGGATGGAGAGGGGGATGAGGATGGAAGGATGGAGAGGGGGAGGGATGGGGGGGATATAGGGATGGAGAGTGGGATGGGGTAGAGGGAGGGGATGGAGAGGGGGATATGGAGGGGGGATATAGGGATGGAGAGCGGGATGGGGTAGAGGGGGATGGATGGAGGGATGGAGAGTGGGATGGGGTAGAGGGAGGTGATGGAAGGATGGAGAGGGGGATGAGGATGGGGGGATATAGGGATGGAGAGTGGGATGGGGTAGAGGGAGGGGATGGAGAGGGGGATGAGGATGGGGGGATGGAGAGGGGAATGGGGATGTAGGGATGGAGAGGGGGATGAGGATGGGGGGATGCAGGGGGGGATATGGGGATGGAGAGCGGGATGGGATGGATGGAGGGATGGAGAGTGGGATGGGGTAGAGGGAGGTGATGGAGGGATGGAGAGGGGGATGAGGATGGAAGGATGGAGAGGGGGAGGGATGGGGGGGATATAGGGATGGAGAGTGGGATGGGGTAGAGGGAGGGGATGGAGAGGGGGATGAGGATGGGGGGATGGAGAGGGGAATGGGGATGTAGGGATGGAGAGGGGATGAGGATGGAGGGATGGAGAGGGGGATGAGGATGGAGGGATGGAGAGGGGGATGGATGGACGGGGGATATAGGGATGGAGAGGGGGATGAGGATGGAGATGGGGGTGGAGGGATGGAGAGGGGGATGGGGTAGAGGGAGGTTATATAGAGATGTGATACAGGGATAGGGATGGAGAGGGGGATGAGGATGGAGGGATGGAGAGGGGGATGAGGATGGGGGGATGGAGAGTGGGATGGGGTAGAGGGAGGGGATGGAGAGGGGGATGAGGATGGGGGGATGGAGAGGGGAATGGGGATGTAGGGATGGAGAGGGGGATGAGGATGGGGGGATGGAGAGGGGAATGGGGATGTAGGGATGGAGAGGGGGATGAGGATGGAGGGATGGAGAGGGGGATGAGGATGGAGGGATGGAGAGGGGGATGGATGGACGGGGGATATAGGGATGGAGAGGGGGATGAGGATGGAGATGGGGGTGGAGGGATGGAGAGGGGGATGGGGTAGAGGGAGGTTATATAGAGATGTGATACAGGGATAGGGATGGAGAGGGGGATGAGGATGGAGGGATGGAGAGGGGGATGAGGATGGGGGGATGGAGAGTGGGATGAGGATGGGGGGATGGAGAGTGGGATGGGGTAGAGGGAGGGGATGGAGAGGGGGATGAGGATGGGGGGATGGAGAGGGGAATGGGGATGTAGGGATGGAGAGGGGGATGAGGATGGAGGGATGGAGAGGGGGATGAGGATGGAGGGATGGAGAGGGGGATGGATGGACGGGGGATATAGGGATGGAGAGGGGGATGAGGATGGAGATGGGGGTGGAGGGATGGAGAGGGGGATGGGGTAGAGGGAGGTTATATAGAGATGGGATACAGGGATAGGGATGGAGAGGGGGATGAGGATGGAGGGATGGAGAGGGGGATGAGGATGGGGGGATGGAGAGGGGAATGGGGATGTAGGGATGGAGAGGGGGATGAGGATGGAGGGATGGAGAGGGGGATGAGGATGGAGGGATGGAGAGGGGGATGGATGGACGGGGGATATAGGGATGGAGAGGGGGATGAGGATGGAGATGGGGGTGGAGGGATGGAGAGGGGGATGGGGTAGAGGGAGGTTATATAGAGATGGGATACAGGGATAGGGATGGAGAGGGGGATGAGGATGGAGGGATGGAGAGGGGGATGAGGATGGGGGGATGGAGAGGGGAATGGGGATGGGGGGATGGAGAGGGGAATGGGGATGGAGGGATGGAGAGGGGGATGAGGATGGAGGGATGGAGAGGGGGATGGATGGACGGGGGATATAGGGATGGAGAGGGGGATGAGGATGGAGATGGGGGTGGAGGGATGGAGAGGGGGATGGGGTAGAGGGAGGTTATATAGAGATGGGATACAGGGATAGGGATGGAGAGGGGGATGAGGATGGAGGGATGGAGAGGGGGATGAGGATGGGGGGATGGAGAGCGGGATGGGGTGGAGGGAGGTGATATAGAGATGGGATGGAGGGATAGGGATGGCATAGAGGGATGGAGAGGGGGATGAGGATGGGGATCGGGGGGTGTATGGAGGGGGATGGGGGTATTGGGGGGGATCAGGAGGGAGGGATGAAGATGGATAGAGGGATCCATCTTTTTATTTGCTTGTGGGGTTCAGTGACACTTTGCAGAATTTCACATTAAGGTTGTGTCTCACTCACTGTGTACTAGATAGTTTGCGTAGTGTGAATATACTTGGATCAGGAGTGTGTGGTTTGAGACGCTGCCCAAACTAACGGGCTTTAATAATGATGTATAATAATGCGTGTGTCTGTCTGTGTGTCTGTGTGCGTATCAGCGATGAGTTACCTGAATGGTCAGAAGCTGCATGGGAAGCCTCTGCGTGTGACTCTTTCCAAACACACCACAGTGCAGCTTCCCAGAGAGGGACACGAGGACCAGGGACTCACTAAAGACTTCTCCACCTCTCCTCTACACCGCTTCAAAAAACCTGGCTCCAAGAACTACTCCAACATCTTCCCTCCTTCCTCCACCCTCCACCTGTCCAACATCCCGTAAGTCTCCACCCTCCACCTGTCCAACATCTTGTAAGTCTCCGCCTTCCACCCTCCGCCTGTCCAACATCCCCCAAGTCTCCGCCCTCCGCCTGTCCAACATCCCCCAAGTCTCCGCCCTCCGCCTGTCCAACATCCCCCCAAGTCTCCGCCCTCCGCCTGGCCAGCATCCCCCAAGTCTCCGCCCTCCGCCTGGCCAGCATCCCCCAAGTCTCCGCCCTCTGCCTGGCCAGCATCCCCCAAGTCTCCGCCCTCCGCCTGGCCAGCATCCCCCAAGTCTCCGCCCTCCGCCTGGCCAGCATCCCCCAAGTCTCCGCCCTCCGCCTGGCCAGCATCCCCCAAGTCTCCGCCCTCCGCCTGGCCAGCATCCCCCAAGTCTCCGCCCTCCGCCTGGCCAGCATCCCCCAAGTCTCCGCCCTCCTCCCTCTGCCTGTCCCACATCTGCCCTCTGTCCTCCTCCCTCCGCCTGTTCCACATCTGCCCTCCGTCTGCTGCCCTCCACCTGTCCCACATGTGTCCTGCACCAGCTCCATCACCAAACACAGGGAGAATAAGTAGTATTTATGTAGAGCTGATGACACTTTTATTGCATTTAGCAGTACCGTGTGTGTGTGTGTGTGTGTGTGTGTGTAGACCTGCTGTTGGTGAAGATGACCTTAAAGGACTGTTCATAAGTTCAGGAGCCACGGTGAAAGCCTTCAAGTTTTTCCAGTATGTTCTCTCTCTCTCACTCACTCACTGCACCTACACTTTATCCTCTTTATTTATTTGTTTTAATGTTTATAAACAAATATTTGTGTGATCGAGTTTATTTCTGTTTTTTTTTAATTATTATTAAAAATGCTTTGTTGGGATTTATATTGAATTAGATTCTATATTTGTGGGTTTCTTTCTGTTTATATTTTCACGCCATCTTTTATTTTAATTTTGTGGATTTTTTTTAAACAACTTTATTTACAAAACACTGCGTACGCTTTTTTTTTTTCTCCCTTTTTATTTATTTTCTTTTACTTTTATTTAATTTATTTTTTCTTCGAAGCACAGCTATATTTTTAACCGATTTCCTGTTTCCCGCCCGCTCCCTCTGTTCTCTCAGGAAGGACCACAAGATGGCGCTGATTCAGCTGGGCTCAGTAGAGGAGGCCATTGAATCTCTCATCGAGTTCCACAATCACGATTTGGGCGAGAACCATCACCTCCGCGTCTCCTTCTCCAAATCCACCATCTGAGACTCACACAGGGTTCAAAACATCACACACACACACACACACTTCATCATTCCTTTTCTTATGATTCACACACAGAAGAAACCCAATATTTTAATTTGGGTTTAATTTGTAATCTTTTATTTCCTTGCACATTTTCTTAAACATTTTGGTGCAAAAAAATAATTTGTAGTGTAATCATCTTTGTTTATCGTTATATCTCTATATATATCTCTATACGCTGATCGTTTTTCTATGGGGATTTTGGGAAATGGTGTGGGGTGTCTTCTTTTTTTTTTTCTTCTTGCAATCATAAATGCTGCCTGGTTCACAATCAGTGCCTATAATCACTCTCTCACACACACACACACACACACACACACACACAACAAGCAGTCGCTCTAAATTTCGAAAACGACCTGTTCTCATTTCTGCCTTTCAAAAAGCAGTGCCTTATATGGTCACTTCCTGTTAGACCGTAATTCTGTTTCTGATAAAGCACTCAAGATTTTGATTTTCATTCCTGGGTAAATTTGACTATTTTTGGTTTATAAAGGAACGGATTTGCATACGAATCAGTTTTATTTGCATGTCAGACATCCAGAGCAGTAATTTATCCTTCTTATTTCCATGTTTCTCAGATATGTTAAAATAAAACCATGTTCTTATATTATGACTTCAGATATTGTGTAGAATGTAGCAGATTATAAACAATTCATCTGAATCATTGTGGAGAATATGAAGACTTTCTACGAAGAGGTGTTTTTGTGTTGAGTAAAGACATGTTTGGTAATGAAGCAGGTTAATTTGCATATGTGTATCGTTATTCCTGTTTTGTGGCATAAAGAATCTTTTATATTCCAAACAAAGCTACAAATTCCTCTTCTGGAGAAAATTTGAGTAACGATTCATCACTTCAGGGCTTTTTGATAGTTTTGATAGTAGAACCTTGTTGGTCGTATATTAATTATTCGGATTAGTCTATAGGACACGCCCCTTGTTAGATTATATTTGCATATTGGAGCCATCTTAGGGCTTTTTGATTCATTTCTTACTCGGATTATTTGTTACGTGCTCTAAGGATCTTTACGTGACTGCTGTAGATGGTCGAGAGGAATTTGAATCCTCTTATGAAGTAAATTTGAATAAGGTTTTTCGTTTGGAGTGATTTACATGTATAAAAAAGATATTTGTATCTAGAGTAAGAAGAAAAAATCAGGTTAAAGTGCCTCAAAATCAGCCAAGTGATATATTATTAATTAATTTGCCATATGATTAATTTTATATTGGAGCTTCAGGTGGTTGTTCACAGGATTTTCATAATAAAAGGACATTCAGCTTTAATCGCAGTTAATTTGCATATTAATCCCAGGCATATTTTTTCTAATTCTTTACAGATTATTGATTTATTTTGTAAAGAATTTGATCATGAATTCATCATTAAACAGCTATCCAGACATCGCTGGGATTTACAAGATCAATTTAAACTTGATCCTTTTTCTCTTATTTTAATTTGAACAAGTTAATTTGCATATCAAGACTTGTCTTGTGATTTATTTTGGTCTTTGTTTTGTAAATCCTCAGATAAATGTTCTGAGATCATATGAAATGTTTGAGATTTAGTTATCTTATTGAGCATTGTTTATCCCCCTGTTAATTTGCATATTAATGCTGGGTAAATCCTGTGTTCTAGTGGATCAGGACTGATCACAGTCTATAGAAATTATTTTGGTGTATTAAATGTTAGATTTTGGATATGAAAGTTAAATATTCCAGTGGTTCGAGGCTAATGATTGGGATTGTTGTTGAATAATTTTTTTTTATTATTTGTATATCCTAGCTTTAGATGGCTGAGTTTAGCCCCGCCCCTTTTAGTTCATCTTGTTGTTGTTATTGCTGTATTGCTACACTTCTATTCACAATTCTTGTACGTGTACACACACACGCATGCACGTGTGTTGACATGGCTGATGTAATGGAGACGGATCACTGTGCCTTCACTCACTCAGTGATTCATTTCTGCACAAAGCACTAAAACTTCATTTTAATTCACATAACCGCGAGCCCAAACATGGCGTCGCTGCTGCCTTTACCGTTTAAATTCAGCATTCATGTTCAGAGTGTTTACACTTTATTCCCTCAGACACCAAATCTACTTCCTGTTCAAACCTCTCAATGTCTTAATGATGAAATGGGTCTTTATTTTGGGCACTTTGTTTGTTTGTAATGTAGTTAACGAGATTGATGTGTTTGCATTTCTGTATATAAATAAAACATTCACAGCTTTCCTCCTTTCACACCAAACGCCGGCGTATGCTAGCTCAGCGCCACCAGTTTAGCATGGTGTCCTAATTTACACAATGTTCCAGTTGATTGTGAATGAAGAGCTCTGCTGCCATGCTTTAAGCCACGCCCCCTACCTGAGTGTGATACAGGTGCAGAGTGCTAGACCGGAGGCTGCGAGCGTCTCTTACTTGGCTGATAGAAAGCATTTGGTGTAAAGGTGGCGCTGTGCACGTTTTATTCTGGGGTAAAACGTCTGGTTTATTACTCTCTCATTCCTTTTCCCACATTTTGATTTTGCTCAGATGCCTTTAATCGTTAAACACAAAGACCAAAACATTTGTAGTCTTAAGATGGCGTGGAGTTTAAGGCCGTGTCCCAAACGCTAGTGATTAATAAACGTGTTCTTACTGGAATTCATGCTAACGGTTGCCAGAAAACCTTCAAATAACTGATTTGCTTTAACATTACATTTGTTTCATTACACACTTTAAACTCACCACTCACAGTGCATTATGGGTAATGGCTGACGTTCCAGTAAGTGCACTAATACAGTCTTTAATTCTAGTATTTGGGACGAAGGGGTACTTTTCTCCCCTCGATTTGTTTTTCTTTTCCCCTGTTCCTGAGTTATGATTGAAATGAAAATCACGTCTCTATGTATATTTTGATAAAGTCGACATTGTAGAGCATTTATGTTTTGTATTACACAGAATATTAAAGATGTTCCATCACAGCGTGTGTACGTTTATGGAGAAACAGCCATGCGTTCCCTCTTTTTATTTCTTCATTCTTTCAATAAATCCTTCATTCCTTTTGCCTCGTCTTCGGTTTCTCGCTTTTGTTAACGTCTTCACTTTCTGCAGCTTTTTACTCACAGATCATCTGTTCGTTTAATTCTCATCGCTCCGCTGTAGAAACGTCTTTCTCTCTGTTAAAGCACAGCTTTCGGTTGCTGTGGACTTGGTTGTAGGTGTATTACACTGTTTGGGTGAATTGTTCCTAATCATTTTGGGGTGTAGTTGGGGATTCTGGTGGAACATGAGGCCTTGCACACCAGTAAGGGTGGTTTAATTGTTAAATGTGGGGAAAGAATTGTATGAATATATTCAAATTACTTCACAGGTTGTGGAAAAGGACTGCAAGCAGCAGGTCTATATGTGTCTAGCTGTTTTAATGTTGTTGGAGAGCTGGTAAGTGGCTAAATTCCTCCAGCTTCAAGAGTTTAACTTCACCTGATTACTGATCTTTTCATCCGAGGTTTCAATGACCACAAGAACATTAAGATCCCCACGTATTGGGGGCCAGAAATCATTTCAACTCTGCATTGCAGCAAACAAAAAAAAAGACCGCTTTTCTGCAGAATTAATACTCTGAGCACACAGGAATTAGAAAGTTTTACAAAAGAGAAGTTATGACTTTTATAAATGAGTTCTTACAGCAGGGGGAGCAACAAGACTACAGCTGACTGGATTCTCACATCATGTTTCTGTTTCACTCATAAATCTGCTTGTTTAATGTATTTAGAGCCTGGATTTACTTCTGATTTATTTCTTTTTCTTGATTTCGTGTGAATCTCACCTGTTTCCTATCAGTCTGTTTCTCCCTATTCATAATTCTGCGCTAATGGTTTTGTTTTTTTTTGTGGTTTTTTTAAAAAAAAACACAACTTCAGGAACCCGATCACATTCTGTAATGTTTTTGTCCAATGATCCGAAGAAAAAATTAAACATTGGTGCCTTGGTTGCAAGTTCCTGCTCCGGTTCTGAGAATTGATGAATAAATAAGCAATCTCCCTCTCGTGTTCCATTTACAGAGATGCCTAGTGATATTTAAAATCATTACAATCATGCATACTTTAAAATTGAACATTTTTAATGTAAAAAAAAATTCAAAATTTGGGCTTTTTTTTTTCCTTCTCAAAATACATGAGTCCCATTTACAACACTTATTTGTTTCATAGTCTAAATATGACTTTAAATAAACCTTAAGTGGTTTTTAAGCAATTTTTTTTCATCTGTTTTTTAAATGACAGAAAATCCTCGACCGCAAAATATTTGAAAAATGATTTCACGTTGAAAATAGAATTATGTCGTATAGCTTTACATTCAGTATGGATTTCAGGAACATACAGGTTAATTTGTTTTAACACAGAACAAAAGAGGCTGGAAATTTGAAGTTAGCCAGTAAGTACATTTGCATGTACATTTACATTTGTTTTTGCTAATTTGGGAGCCAGAATAAGTCCCACCTCCTAACTATTCTTATTGGTCCTGCTCTGGGGAGCGGTAATAGTGGATCAGGTGAGTGTTGTTGCTAAAACTGTGATGAAATTTGACATATTTCAATAAAAAAACAAACTATTTTATAGACTGGGTCCATGTAAAAATATAGAGGACAAGCTAGCACTTAGCAATTCTATTTACCATCAGAAGCTAACAACAAATTTTATTCCTCACAGAACGAAGATGCAACACCTTCCTGACCTTTTTCATCATAGCAAGCCCAAATAAGCCCCACCTCCTGTCCAATTCTTTGATCTGATTGGTCCTCTGCTCTGAGGAGATCATGTCTGCAGTTATCATTTTGCTATTACTAGTGACATGTTTTGAAAGAAATTTCAACCAGGAGTGTTAAATAGGAATAATCAATTTTTATATATATATATATATATATATATATATATATATATATATATATATATATATATATATATATATATATATATTTGTTCTCAGAATCTAAGTTTAAAGTCTTATTGCAGACACAGAGAGAGAAAGAAAGCAGCAATAAGCCCCGCCTCCAGTCGATTCTCATTGGTCGTCTCTGTTTGAGGAGAGGTTGGATCTGAGCGTTGTTGCTAACTGAGGTGCCAATAAACATTACTAATATTAGTTCTCACTCAGAATTTAAAAGAAAAAGTTGCATTGTGAGAAATAATCCTTTCCACAATTTTAGCTTATCACGATTGGTAGGTTTCTGTTTGTTTTTTGAGGAAAGATGGATCAGGTGAGTGATGCTAACTGAGGTACCAGTTTGCCATTTTTCTTTTTTTGCCATATTTTACTTTGTGAAAGAAAGAGCGCTCAGGCGGGTGAGAAGAAAAGCCTTCCTGATATCTAACCTGTCCTGAGCCGCAGTAAGCCCCGCTCTGAGGATTTGTCATGTTTAATAAGTATTAAAAACAGATCAGTGTATATTATAGACAGGTTAGCAGTTAGCAATGCTGTAACACTAGCACGAGCTCATTCTTATTCCTGACTGAGATGAGAAAGCAACGCCTTCCCGCCAATTTTGATCAGCACGAGCACCTGAATGAGCCCCGCCTCCTGCTGGTTATTATTGGTCGCTGCAAATAGCCAATCAGAATCGCCTGTGGTGTGAGAGGAGGTTTGAGGCGCTCAGGTCGTTAGTCAGCGGTAATACTGACTGCGGTGCGGACCTGATACACACACACACACACACACACACACTGCGGGGAGATTTAAACACCGTCACAGGTTCTGGATGACTGCAGGAGTGTGTGAGAGGAGAAACGCGACCATGAGATGAAAGAAAGGGATTTATTTCTGATATAGAAGATCATATGAGGAAAACAAACAGTGAAACATCACTGAGCTCGTGCAGTTAAAGTTAAACCAGACTGATGATGATGATGATGATGATGATGATGAAGGTGCATGAGGAATTTGACTGTACTGTCCATGCAAATAATTTCTCAAGCCCTGTAAGACAGCTGGAGATCCTCCTCCACACGTGCTGAGCTTGAATTCAGGTGGAGCGGATGGGACTGAGGAACTTCACAGCACTTCATCCTCCAGCATCATGGACATGCAGGTCATTTATAAAATATTATCCGAATAACCTCTGAGCTGCGTAAGAGAAGAGAAGGTGTTTCCGAGGAAGGATTTAACGTCCGTACGTTTAAGGTCCCTCCTCATGCTTATCATGTCCATGAATAAGATTTGATCATCGACATTCTGAATCCATGGATGAAGACGCGCACTCCATTACAAGGTTCCTGTGATGCTCCTCTGTTACAAATAAGACTTTTGTTAATATAAGGAGAAGATCATTGGTGTGACTTCCACCCAAATGGAGGTTCAGGTGTTGGTGTTGGTGTTTGCCGTGCTGTGTTTGGTGTGTGTGTGGACGGAGGACAGGATTCCCCCGTCAGACAGACACGCCGTCTACTGGAACAGCTCCAATACCAGGTTAGATCATCGCACAAACATTTACAACTCCCATTTAAAACATTTACACACACGAAACAATGCGACAAGTGTACAAAACGTCTGAAAAATGGAGATAAGCGCTACACAACACACGTTTTAGGGCTGAACGATATGATATCTCAGTATCGTGATATTTTACATCACGATACGATTTTCTTACCGTTAGCGTCAGTGCTGTTTTCTAGCTTTCTTGCTTTAAAAATAAATGAGCATACGGTGTGGAGATCATACATGGTGAAAATGTGGTTTTGTGGCTTTTCATTTTTAGACGCTGGGACAAGTGTACACCAAGTGAAGAATTATATAAATGTTGTGATATATTTTCTTGTATCTCATACCGCGAGTATCGTGGTTATCGTCCTGTTCTATTGCCGACTTTCTTTTTATTATATCTATCTATCTATCTATATATACATATAATCACAGTTGTGCCCAAAAGTTTGCACACCCCTTGCAGAATCTGCTAAATATTAATACCGTTAACAAAATAACAACGATAATAACAATCCCATGTTGTTGTTGTATATTTAGTTCTGTCCTGAATAAGTTATTTCACATAGCAGATGTTTACATATAGTCCACAAGACAAGATAATAGCTGAATTTATAAAAATTACCCATTCAAAAGTTTACATACCCTTGATTCTTAATACCGTGTGTCCTTACCTGGACGATCCACATCTGTGTTTATGTTTTGTGATCGTTGTTCATGAGTCCCTTGTTTGACCTGAGCAGTTAAACTGCCCACTGTTCTTCAGAAAAATCCTCCAGGTCCTGCACATTCTTTACTTTTCCAGCATATTCTGCATGTTTGAGCCCTTTCCAACAGTTACTATATAATGTTCAGATCCGTCTTTTCACACTGAGGACAACTGAGGGACTCGTACACGACTATTACATAAGGTGCAAACATACACTGATGCTCAAGAAGGTAACACGATACATTAAGAGCCAGGGGGGTGTAAACTTTTGAACAGGATGATCGGTGTAAATTATTATTATTTTGTTTAAAGGTCTTATTTTTTCATTTAGTACTGCACTTCAGACGCTAAATAAGATATTTACATGTTTCCCAGAAGACAAAATAATAACAATTTACACCGATCATCCTGTTCAAAAGTGAATAAACGTGAATAAACGTGAGAACTTCACTAAGAAGGTGTATGTTTTTCACGTTGTTCTGGTAGATCTGGAGGTCTTTCAACTCTATGTGCTGTGCTTGAATTCACATGGAGCTCTGAGGAACCTTAGCATCCATCATCATGATCCTCCTACACCACTGACATTTAAACCATTTGTTAGATATTTCTCCATAAGAGGACACTTTCTATCGCGTTGATATGAAGGTTTGACATTTTATTAAACTTGATGTGTGAAGGACTTTTTGTTGATTCTCTGTGAGGAAAAACTTTATTTTCTTGAAGAGAAGTTTATTGGTGTGGAGGTTTGATTCCAGTAGCACCTTCAGACCTTCTGATAAATCTGTGTGTTGAGGAAACATCTGAATAACTGGCCAGTGTATTGAAGGACACTGTGCAAAAACAAGCCGAAGGAAACCTAAATTACTGAGGCCGTGAAGGTTACGATATAAATTTCTCTGTTTAGCTTTAAACTCGACTCTTTAGATCAGGTTACACATCCGATAGGGGAGTACATACTTTTGGCTGTATATTGTATTATTATTTACTTTGAGGACAGAGTGTAACGTGGCTCAGTTTTATTCAGATCATTTATAACAACATGCTGTGATTGGATCAAGTTATTCACGCAGGTTGTACGATGAAGCTGTTATTATTGTACAGAAGATGGTTTTAAAGTTGTTTACTTGAGGAACTGTCCAAGCAGAACAAATTAAAATAAGCTGAAGGTTCAGATATGAGATGTGAACTGACGCTAGTGTGCTACACCACTCTCAGTCATTACTGATGCACCTTAAAACAAAGGGTACTAAACGGAACCTTTTGTTAGTTTTTGAGGTGGTACTATCAAGCGCACACCTTTTGTACCTTTAGTGTATCTTTTACCTGTGAGGAGGTTCCTAGTTTACCTTTTAAAACTAATTATAGTCCATTTCTGTACCTCAAATCATTTTAAAGGTACCATAGATACCATGATGTACTCTTCAGTGTAGTACCTCAATGACAAGGAAAAGTATAGTTTATTACCTTTTTTCTGCGTATACGTAGTAATGTAAATGTGATTATTTATATAGGCATAACAATAATGTCTGTTTAAGAGTGCTAGTTTGTTAGACGGTTAGTTTGCGGGGAAGAGGGTTAATTAGCGGGGAATAGGGTTAATTAGTGGGGAAGAGGGTTAATTAGCGGGGAAGACGGTTAGTTTGTCGGGGAAGAGGGTTAATTAGCGGGGAAGAGGGTTAGTTAGCAGGGAAGGCGGTTAGTTAGCGGGGAAGGCGGTTAGTTAGCGGGGAAGGCGGTTAGTTTGTCGGGGAAGAGGGTTAGTTTGTCAGGGAAGAGGATTAGTTTGCGGGGAAGAGGATTAGTTTGTCGGGGAAGAGGGTTAGTTTGTCAGGGAAGACGGTTAGATTGTCGAGGAAGAGGGTTAATTAGCGGGGAAGAGGGTTGGTTAGCTGGGAAGAGGGTTAGTTAGCTGGGAATACAGTTAGTTTGCGTGGAAGAGGGTTAGTTTGTCAGGGAAGACGGTTAGTTTGCGTGGAAGAGGGTTAGTTTGCGTGGAAAAGGGTTAGTTAGTCTGGGAAGAGGGTTAGTTAGCTGGTAATACAGTTAGTTTGCAGGGAAGACGGTTAGTTTGTCGAAACGAAAGTATTTATATAACGAGGCTAAAATCCGTCTCAGATTAGATGAAGTGGTTTCAGTGATCAGATTTGATTGATTGAAGCATTTCGTGTTTTATGTGGATCCCCGTCTGGATGTAATGCTGATAGGACCGTGTGTAAAAGAAGTCCTTCGTTCCTCAGGCATGTAGTTTCTCATGAGCGTTATCTTACTCTGTGATGATTGGAGATGAATCAGTTTGTTAGATCCCATAACACTGGAAATTCATTACCATACTACAGTCTAATGTCTTTTATCATGCAGTGCAGTTTAATCAGAGTTCATCTAGGGAAATTATCTCAGCTGTTATGTGTGGTATAAAGATTTTAGTTAGTGTGAACGGTAAGCTGTGAATATTTTAAAATAGTTTGCTAATATTTTATTAAAGTCTTATGTTTGTTTTTCTGTTATTTAGGATGTAAAATTAGAGTCAGGTTTCACTGAAAGGTCGTGATATTGACCACATCATCTCTTATTAATGAGCTGAGCTGAGCGATGTGACTTGTGAGCCAGAATGTTCATCGCTACAGCAGCGGGATGGACCTGTGTAAAGTGACCACGCGAGATGGGACACGCCCGCTTGCAAATGTCTCCGCACCGGCTTTCTTTTTGCTGTTTAAAATGACGTTTATATGGATTTGGTTGTGGCAAATGAAAAGTCTTCTCCTTTTGTGACAAACCTCTGTGACCTCGCCTGATTGTAAAAACACAATGCAGCAGACTCATCGCTTTCCATAAAAGACGAGCTTCGCTGAATCTTTATCACCGTGAGGTGAGCCAGATTTCGTCATTCCATCCGGCAAAACTCTCCACTGCCACATCTTCATCCAAATCACACCTGCCCCGTGGTGGCTCTTTTTCCCCTGATGGAATGAGTGTGTGTTTGTACCCCCCTGCCCCCATGGGTTTTGACTGGAAAACTGATAAGAGCACGTCTGTTTTAGAGTGAACTTTTAAATAAATAAAATTCTAGATAAAATCAGAATGAAGCAAATTCGACAGAAAAATAGTTTGCAAAGATGTTTTCGTCCCCGGAACTGCCCTGTGTTGTGTGACGTCAGAGCGAATGAATATTACACCTCTGTAACACGACACAGTTATAAACATGGACAACAAGTTATTAGTGAATAATCATGTCCATAGCTCATGAAAAGGGGTGGGGTGTACAATCTGACTATATACTATATATTAGCATACACTGTATAGCAAGGGTGTACAAACTTTTGCACTCAACCCTGAATCTAGGATAAGCGTTTTGTTTTGTGAGTATATAATTTCTTTTTTGAAGTCTTGATGAGTTAAACATGTGCTGATCCTGAGCACCGCAGGGTTCTCGCCCTCTCTGTAGTGGATCTGTAGCTGTAAATGTGTTTTCCTCTCGCAGCTACACACCGTTTTTTCCCTGCTAAGGTTCCATCCTAATATGTTCTGACATTCAGGTTCTCAGACATGGAGGGGGGGCTAAATAAACCCTAAAGCCGTCTCACAGCTTTGTTAAAATATTAAAGAGATCACCAGCTGGACAGAACGGCCTTCGATCTGCTGCAGGCGCTGAATAACTCTGAGTCTGGACGAGCGAATGTCCTGCAGGTTTTATTCAGAGGTGCTGAACATCAGCTGTGGGTCATTCTCCAAATACTATGGAGACTTTCTGACCAGGAAAATGGTTTGAATTTGGAATGACCTTTTCATAAATTTTTGGAAATTGTGACTGTAATGAAATTCTTTCAGAATGAATAACGATATAAGCAACACCTCATTCTCCCTCATTGTATTATAAAGGGTTCTTTGTTGTGAGGTTCTACATATTACCTTTACAGGTGCTCCCAGATAAACAACCAAAGAACCCTATGTTTGACCTTTTGTACAATCTGGATCCATTCCTCTCTTTATCCACACACACACAGTCATGGGTTCTTCAAGGGTTCTTTAAGGCTTTATTGGATGATTAGGGATTTGTATACTTCAACACTTCCAGTTTTCCACCTTTAAGGGTTCCCCAAGAGGGAGAATTTGACCTTCATCAGTCACTTTATCCACACGGGTTCCTTCTCAAACTACAAACTGACAATAGAGCACCATGATAGGGTAAATACAGTCCTAAAAATCTTTAGGATCTTTTAAGGGTTTATTGGATGATTAAGGGTTCTTAGGTCCCTACAAAGGTTCTGGTGATGGTCAAACCCTCTACAGAGTTTGTCTCCATGGCTTTGACTCCTCAGTCAGGAAGAAAAACTTTAATATTTAGATGTGTGTTTGAATTTCCATTCGTGGTTTTTCTCTCAAATGCAAATGGTAAATTAGCATAAAACCGGATGGCTGAAGATGTGAGCGAGGTCTCTGCTGTGGAAAAGACAAACAGGAAGCGCAAAAACAGGTCAATAAAAAAAGAGAGGAATAAAAGAGCTGCGTCTCTGGAGGGGAAAAAAGCTTTCTTCATGCTCTCAGGAGAATAATGAGCACAGTCACGGATAAAGAACTGAGAGGAGAGGATTCCTGCACTTCACTTCTACAGAGAGAGAGAGAGAGAGAGAGAGAGAGTAATATGGGTAAGAGATAGAGACAGATGTAGAGAGAAATTGGAGATGGGGAGAGAGAGAGAGACAGAGAGGGAGAAATGGAAATAGACTGATGTAGATGGGGTAGAGAGAGAGAGAAACTGAAAGAGAGGGACAGACAGGGAAAGAATGAAATTAAAGATGAAAAGGAAGGGGGAGAGAGAGACAGAGAGATGGGGGAGAGAAAGAAATAAAAGACTGAGAGAATGGAAGAGATGGATTCAGAGAGAACAATTAGCAAGAGCGAAAGACTGATTTAGAAAGAAATGATTGAGAAAGAGACAGACAAGGAGAGAGATATGGGTAGTGAGATAGAGATAATGAAATGAGAGTGAGATAGGAGGACAAACAGAGAGGAGAGGGAGAGAGAGAAATTAAAGATGAAGAGGAAGAGAGACACGGAGAGAGTGCGTTCTAAAGAAAGTCATGCTCCACATGACTGCAAAATTTTGCAGTTCCACCTCTGGAGTGAACCAAGCCTATATCAAAATGAAGATAAAACAAGAGAAGTATTAAGGTAACCGTGGTTTCTTCTGCGTTTTTCAACAAGGTAACTGCGTACCACTGACACTGAGAGCAGTTTGGAGGACAAACTGATAAAACAGAAGATACTGGAATGAATTCAGATCCAAATGACAGGCATGATTGAGTTAACATCTATACTACGTTTTAAAAGATTATTACAGAATTAGTGAGACAGAACTTGGAGAAATGTTTCCCACAAACCCCCATGTGAACTATTACCTAGGTGCAATGGTCTACAACTCTGATGTGTGTGCCAAACGTCACTCCAAGTGCCTCAATACACACCTAATATACAAAGAAAGGAATAATAACATTTAAAGGTTCCCATAGCGACATTATAAAAGATACCAATAACTCATTACCAATTTTACATCAACATTGTCTTGACATTAATCTAGACAAGTTTGAACGAATTCGGGTAAAAAATGGGAGTGCTATTCGAAAGTATGTAAAAAGGGCCACACTTCCTGCTGCCAATTGGTGGCACTATGACCGTGCTCTGCAAGTCACATCCATGTGATCAGCCCCAGTAACAAATTAAATTCCAATTTTGACCTAAATCACACAATGCACACCAAAGATATGAGCTTTTCCTATATCTCATTTTTATGCCATAAGTTTATCGCCTAGCCATGGCAACACCGTTCAATATATCAATAATCCATTCTCAGTTTAGCATCTGCAATGTCTTTGTATGTTGGCCATGTTTGGTGCCTGTCACATAAATCCCCTAGGAGGAGTATTTCAAAATCCAGAGCATGCATTTTTTTCAAACAATCCAAAATGATGACTTCCTGCTGGGTGGAGCTAATACAAAATCCTACATTCCATCCAACATGGTTGACTTCCTGCTGGGTGGAGCTAATACAAAATCCTACATTCCATCCAACATGGTTGACTTCCTGTTGGGTGGAGCTAATAAAAGCCAAAGGGAAAAATGTCTGAGATGGTGAGAACAATGTCCCCATCAAAACTAGTGATAATCAGACAAACTGTGTGGCAACCACAGCGATAAACTCATTTGGAAATGTTAGGGGGCGCTATGGAGTCCACTGGCCACACCCAGGACAAATGACAAAAGAATTATTGAATATTGCCAATTTTTGATGGGTGTACCAAATTTTAAGAGTTTTTACGTATTCCAAGGGCATTAAATATGCATTTGTGATGTAGGAGGTGCTGTGGAGCCGATGAGGCATGTCTATGCGGAATTGCGATAACAGATCATATTGAAATCCTAAGACAAATTTATTCATAAACTTTCATAAGTTGTCAGCCATCGTAAGCCCCTCAAAACACCGCGGGGAAATTTCAAAATCTTACATTCCATCCGACATGGCTGACTTCCTGTTGGGTGGAGTCAGATAAAAGCAAGTGAACTTTGTCTTGCATGATGAGATCAATAACCATAGCCAGTCTTGTGCACCTCTGAGGGCCTTCATCCCAACCATTGACTGTGTTTGGTGGCGCTGTAGTGCATCCCCTGATAGACAAATATATCAACCAAAACAAAACCAAAATATTTACTTGCTTTATAGATTTCCAGAAGGTCTTTGATTCAATTTGGCAGCAAGGTCTAAACTTACAGAAACTGGTACAGGGGCAAAACATATGACATCATGAAAACAATCTACTCAAACAATATATATGTGCAATCAAAACCAAATAAACAAACTGAATTCTTCACTCAAGGGCGAGGTGTAAGGAAGAGCTGCCTGCTTTGACCGACCCTCTTCTATATATACATTAATGAACTGGCAAATCTACTGGAACACTCAGCAGCTGCTGGACTCCACTATAACGTTTCTCCTCTATGCAGATGATCTGGTTCTGCTGTCTCCAACAGACGAGGGTCTACAGCAGAACCTAGACATCCTGCACAGGTTCTGTCAGACCTGGGCCCGGACTATAAACCCAACTAAAACTAAAGTTCTAACATTTCAGAGAAGACCCAGATGTCAGGGAAAGACATGCAATTTCACCCTTGGTATGACCAAAATTGATCGTGCCACAAACTATACATAGCTCAAGCTGAACTTCAGTGAAAAAATGGAAACCTGGACCTGGCTGAGAGTGAACTGAAAGAGAAAGCAAGAAGGGCTTTCTACGCCGTTAAAAAATCTATCCAATTTCAAATCCCAATTAGATTCCGGCTCAAAATTTTCCAGGCAGTTATAGAACCGATTGCACTTTATGGCAGTGACGTTTGGGGTCCGCTCCTAAATCACAAAAATCCAACTGAAGCCCTGCATGCATGAGTTGTGTAAAAGCATCCTCAGGGTACAGAGGAACACACCTAACAATGCATGCAGTGCAGAATTAGGCCAATACCCCCTTATTAATCCACATCGAGAAAAGAGCCATCACATTTTGGAAACATCTCAAATTGAGTGACCCTAAGCCCTTAAAACCATGACATGAACATTGAAAAAGCTCCTCATTCAGCTGGTCCTGAGGCTCCACAAACAGACTAATCTGACTAACACTAACAATAATCAGCCTCCGGACACTGACCCCCTCACCCACAGAATCCGACCCAACCAAATGACTAATACACAAAAAGAAAAGTAGCTTATTGGACTGAAACAACACAAAAACAACGTAAACTACAATGTTATTTGGCCCTAAATAGAGATTATACCACAGCACAATACCTGAGCACAATCAGAGACAACAAGTGGAGGAACAATATGAAAAGGTACAGACTCAGCAACCACAGCCTGGTGAGAGAGAGAGCGAGAGAGAGAGCGAGAGATGCAATTTATATTCTCTGTTCAGATCTGTTGTCCAGAGAGAGCAGGTTGTACCTGTACTGTAGCCAAGCAGTAATAGAGACAGAGCTACACTTCTTAACCACCGGTCCTAACTGTGACCAAATTCGAAAACATTTCTCTTATAAATGTGAAATGATTTGTCCCGAGTTAAAAAGCTGGAGGTCGACACACAGCT
>NC_071271.1:26899325-26906825 GCF_023375685.1 Ictalurus furcatus
TTAATTAAACGGTTGTCACTGAGTGAATTAGTTTACAGATTAGTTATCGATTAAGTCTTTCTGTGCCACATCCTCTTTCACCCTCAAGCAGCTCCTAAACACCGGCAGCAGGAAATGCAGCAACACTGCCTCCATTACTCACAAATAAGTGTCGAAACAATTCACAGCGTTTCACCAAACTAGTAAATAACAAATAATAAACAAATAGCCTTTAACTAAATAATGAAATAATGTTTTAACGAACCTCTCTCTCTCTCTCTCTCACTCTCTCTCAATTCACCTACCCACTCACTTAACTATAAACCCCTCCCAATCAATGGAAACTCCTCCCACTCACCATAGGCCCCTCCCCTAGCTGTAAAGAAAGTGAACACTGCAGCTGATGATTGTGTCCACTGTTTTGGCTGTGTGTGTGTGTGTGTGTGTGTGTGTGTGTGTGTGTGTGTGTGTGTGTGTGTCCTTCACCTGATGCTGTCACACACTGAGTGCACATTTGGAGTGTATTTTTATCCTGGGCTTCACAGAGTGCATTTTTACTGCTCTGTCTGCGGGCGGAAAACTGCATTATACACACACACACACACACACACACACACACACACACACACACACACACACACACAGCTCAGTGTGTAAGCGGAGATATTTGCTGTTTCAGTGAGAATACAGTATTAGGACGTAGACTTTCTAAGCAGTGTGAAATTCCATATTGTGATTTTTTCATTTCCTCAGTTTTGTATTTAAAATAATATACTGGAAATTTTACATTCAGCAATCCTGGCATACAGACAGACAGCTGTCTCACATCTGTAAACCAGATATACAGACAGACAGCTGTCTCACATCTGTAAACCAGATATACAGACAGACAGCTGTCTCACATCTGTAAACCAGATATACAGACAGACAGCTGTCTCACATCTGTAAGCCAGATATACAGACAGCTGTCTCACATCTGTAAGCCAGATATACAGACAGACAGCTGTCTCACATCTGTAAGCCAGATATACAGACAGACAGTTGTCTCACATCTTTGAGCTCTTTTATTTATTAACAATAAAAAGATAAAAATGCAGATGTTTAAGGTTGCGCTGTGTGAACGCAGAGCCGCTTTCTCAGTGTGAATAATAGAATAAACAGAATGTGTTGGTGTAATGGAGACACAGATTACTGCAGATTTAATTCATTAAGGACAGAATAAACACACAGAGGAATTAAATCATTCACTTTAACGAGTTGTTTACTCTGAGACACTGAGACAAGAAAACCGAACACACCGTAAACACCACCATGAAATACCACACGGTTTAATACCACATGACCGGGAGACAGACAGACAGGCAGACAGACAGGTAAACAGACCGAGATACAGGTAGACAGACTGTCAGATAGATAGACAGATATACTGGTGTGATCATACAGTTAACCGGTAAACAGACAGACAGACAGACAGACAGGTAGACGTCTACAGAAACTAATAACCTAATATAAAATAAAGCAGAATAAACTTTATTAGTAAAATTTTAAATCCAGGCTGTAAATATTGACTATTTGGATGATTTAGGTTTGAAGAAGCCTTTATTTCTCACATTACAGCACAGTGAAATCATTTTCTTTGCATTTATCTGCTTGTTAGGAAGTTGGGGTCAGGGGTCAGAGGTCAGCCATGGTACAGCACCCCCTAGAGCAGGGGTCTAACAGTGGCAGCAGGGCGGTGCTGGGGCCTGACCCCCACCCCCCTTTACCCCTGAGCACCACTGCCCTTATTCATAAATCTGATGCTGTAGATGATGTAGATCATTTATATGACTCAGATTAGATGATCTGGACGGTTTAGATTAGATGATTAATTTGATTTAGATGAGTAAACGTCAGACAGTAAACACGTCTGTGCTGAGGGGGTAAATTAGCTGTGGATGATAAACGGGTGTGCGTGTCACGTTTGGCCTTTAAACTGCTCCGTTAATGATCCAGCGGTGCTGTAGGGACGCTCGGGCCGCTGATGAAATGTGACTGGTGTAATTTCGGCTGGTTTTAACTCGGGACAGTCGATAGTTATTTTCAGGACAAATGCCACTGGATCGATTTTTGTTAACGCCGTTACAGTCACAAATGTTCATGAGCTCCAGACGTTTCGTCCTCTCGCGGCTCGTTACAGAGAAGCTCCGAGGACTCGTCCATCAGCATCAGTCTGTCCTGATTCTACTGATGCCCTGTAAATCTGATGCAGGAGTGTGTGTGTGTGTGTGTGTGTGTGTGTGTGTGTGTGTGTGTGTGAGTGAGAGAGAGAGAGAGAGGAGGAAAGTCTTAAAAAGTGTTTTAAATGCCCTCTAAAACATTTAGAGCTGTTTGAGAGACGCATTAAGTCGAGACGTGGCCTGAATTACACTGAGGAACACTGAGGATCACTGAGGATCACTGAGGAACACTGAGGAACACTGAGGAACACTGAGGAACACTGAGGATCACTGAGGATCACTGAGGAACACTGAGGAACACTGAGGAACACTGAGGATCACTGAGGATCACTGAGGAACACTGAGGAACACTGAGGGCTAAACAATAACCAAAACTGTATGCCTGATTTTACTCACACACATTTCAATACAAAAAAGTCATTTTTACTAATTACGTTTCATTTAGAACTTCTAAAGTTACTCAATGTTCATCTGAAATCATAACGCACAAATTCTGTGATTATCATGTGATTTTTAAATTTAATAAATAGGTCATGGTGTGTGTGTGTGTGTGTGTGTGTGTGTGTGTGTATATATATATATATATATATATATATACATACACACACACACATATAAAAATACAGTGTATCCAGAAAGTATTCCCAGCGCTTCACTGTCCCACATTGTGTTATGTTACAGTCTTATTCCAAAATGGATTCAATTCATTATTTTCCTCAAAATTCTACAAACAATTCCCCATAAAGACCACGTGAAAGACGTTTGTTTGAAATCTTTGCAAATTTATTAAATATGAAAAACAAAAAAAGCAGATTTTTATGTATTGAACATTTGTGCAACTGATACATCTTTTAATTTGAGTGTTTTTTGTGTTCATTAAAATTAATATTTAAAAAATCTCAAATAAAATTTTTGTCCACACTGAACTGCACAAAGCTGACTAAGAAGTTACACCATAGTAGGAGTTACAACACAGTGGGATGGCTTATACAACAGTGGGAGGAGTTACACCAAAGTGGGAGGGGTTACAGGACAGACGAAGGAGTTAGACCACAGTGGAAGGAGTTACACCACAGTGGGAGGGGTTACAGGACCGAGGAAGGTGTTTCTTGGCAGTGGGAGGGGTTACACCAAAGTGGGAGAGGTTACACCAAAGTGGGAGGGATTACACCAAAGTGGGAGGGGTTACAGGACTGAGGAAGGAGTTACATGGCAGTGGGAGGGGTTACAGGACAGAAGAAGGAGTTCCATGGCAGTGGGAGAAGTTTAACCAGAGTGGGAGGAGTTACATGGCAGTGGGAGGAGTTCTTTCTTTCGCTCTGATGAGAAACAGTAGTAGTTATATACAGCATCTAAAGCTGAGTGAAACAGATGAAATAACACTAATCTGTGTGAAAATAAACATCAGGTGTGTGATGCGCGTTACGCGCTCGTCTCCGTTCTCAGATCAGATTAGCAAAGCGTGCTAACTGCACTAGCTACATACACTCACCACAGGCACCAACAATCTGCTGCTTCCAAGCTCTACTCTTCCTCCTAACGTCTCCGTACACGTGTAATGAGCGTCGGACGTGACGGGAGAAGATGAAACCGTAACGAGGTCCTACGCTTTCCTCCGTGTTCGCAGGAACTGACTGCAGATAGGAAATAAATTTGTGAGCAGGGAACTGAAGAAAGATCGGACCCACGCGTAGGATCGGTCCGAGGAACCAGTCGAGAGCTTCGTTTGGATCTGATGCTTCTATACAGCGTGGTACCTGATCGCATCGAACTGAGGATCTGTGGTGTGTGGTGGAGGGTGAACGTGGGGGTTCTTCTTAGCTCCAGGACGGAATGAATGACGTGAGCGGTGTGTGTCTCAGCAGATCGACTGCGTTTCTGGGTTAAAGGTCACAGTTTGCGCTGTTCTGCGTCTTCACTGGGTTTTAAACGATGAGAACTGAAGCGGACGAGAGAAAAGACCAGCTTCTTCTTTCATACGCCGAGAACAGATTTGGTGAGCATCCATAAACAGCAGGGAACCGAGGAACGGAACAAAAACCCCTAAATCCACCTCTCACTCACTCACTCACTCTCACACACACACACACACACACACACACACACACACACACACACACAGAGCTCCTCCAACACCAATTACACGAGCGGGAGCTGAGTAGCAGCAGGGTTTTTATTCAGCTGAATTTTGGTGTCTTTTTCTGCAGTCGAACTCCACGACCTCTCGCCTATCAGACTCCACACACACACACACACACACACACTCACACACTCACACACTCCACGTCTCATCCATGTCATCATGTCACACACTCCGTTATTAAACACTCATCCCCTGTTCATCAGCTGCACCCTGCACGATGTCCTGTAGTGATATAAACAGCGATGAATGCGAGTTGATTTATTTTCCTTTAACAGCCCTGAATAACGTTCCTCTTACTCCACGGCAATTTTATATTTATTAAACAATGACACGGCATACTTTATTTTTTATCCGTTTATAGTTACCTTTAATGTTGTGGAAAGTTGGCGAAACAAGTTCTCTCCTACATTATAGCTAGAGCTGCGCTGATGCTAGTTTCTTCATCCAGACTGCGTTGTTTTTAGCGTAAAGTCTAACGTCCTGAGTTTAAATCAGTCTGTGATGTCACTGAACCTCTGTTTATCTTTACATTCATGAATACACGACACTCGCTCTTTATCGCGTTAGCGAGGCGATTTGAATAAAAATGAAGCTCGTTAGCTAGCTACGCGAGGCAGTTCGCAGTGGAGAAGAGCGGGCTTTGTTTCACGTCAGAAAAGTGTTTATGTGCAGCTGTAAGTACGTTGTTGTTGCTGCTGCTTTGGAATCTCTTGTTGCCATGACGATAGCGTATGATCGTGAGGAAGGTTTTCACTGACCGTCTGTAGAAGTTTTTTCTCGCCTGGCTGTGATCTCGTCGTGTTGAGTTTAATGTTTAAGGTGTTTTGGGTGGTATTGGCTGTAGCTCCTCCTTTTGATGTGTTCAGTTTGCAGCCTGCTTCGTATCAGTAATCGTGGAATACGTCCAGATCGCCGTGGTTTCCTGTCGTCTGTTCGCTACGTACGCTAGGATTACGTCACCTGTAGTAGATGAGGATGGATAACGAGGCAGGCATAGCGTATATAAATGCTTTTTTTTCTCTCGAAGTTAATAAGACTAAAAGTTGCAGCTTGTCACGTTAGCGAGAAACCACGAGGCGTAAACTCCTGCGTCTCCTCTCATCTCTCCGCGCGGTCTCTCGACGTGAACGTGTGTGTGATTATCACTGACAGGAATCTGGAAACCTGTTAAACAGAATAAAAGTCAAAGCTGTTAGAGATCCAATAAACGTTTACGACCCATCCGAGCTCCAGTCTTTGATTATTTCCCATTCAGAGAGGTGTTTGGAGTAAGTGATGACATGGTGAAAGCATAGGGTTTCACTGTCTCCATAGCAACATCCCAAAAATAAATCAAGCCTGCGGTTTCTCTAGCGTTTACCGTACAGGGTGAACCTGTACGATACGAGTCTCAGTGTGATCATCGTCCAAAACTGCATCAGAGAATCTGTTCAGCTTCACATTTACAACCTCAGTTCTGAAAAAGTTGGGACGGTATGGAACATGCAAAAAACAAAAAGAGTCGTTTGAAAGTTCCGCTCACGCTGTACCATACTGAAAACACATCATTAACACATTATTTGATGTTTTACTTTGTGAATGTAATGTAATTTTGAAAATATACACGCATTTTAAATCTGATGACTGCAACACACTCCAAAAAAGTTGGGACAGTCGACTTTTTAGTGGTGTGTGACATCAGCTGTTCTTTTAATAACTCTTATTAAGCGTTTGGACGCTGAGTGAAGACTCCAGTTGGTTAAGTTTAACGAGGAATTTCCCCCATTCATCCATTACGCATTTCTTCAGCTGCGTGACTGTACGAGAACATCGTCACCTTATTTTATGCTTCATAATGCACCACACGTTCTCAATGGGAGACAGGTCAGGACTGCAGCAGGCCATGCTCGCACCCGCGCTCTCTGCTTACGCAACCATGCGCTTGGAATCCGGGCAGAATGTGGTCTGGCCCACATACCATGGGCACTGACGCGCCCACATACCATGGGCATTGACACACCCCCATACCATGGGCACTGACACGTCCACATACCATGGGCACTGACACACCCACATACCATGGGCACTGACACGCCCCCATACCATGACAGACGCTGGGTTTTGGACCTGATGCTGATAACAGCTCGGACGGTCCTTTTCCTCTTTGTCCCGGAGAACACGACGGCTGTTTTGTCCAAAAACTATTTGAAATGTCGACTCGTCGAACCACAAAACACGATTCCACTGTGCTACTGTCCATCTCAGATGAGACCGAGCCCAGAGAAGTGGGCGGAGCTTCTGGACAGTGTTGACGTATGGCTTCTGCTTTGCATAGTAAGGCCTTAACCTGCATCTGTGGATGCAGCGGCGAATGGTGTCGACTGACAAAGCTTTACCAAAGTATTCCCGAGCCCATGTCAGGATCTCCATTACAGACTCATGCCATTTTTAAGACAGTGACGTCTGACGGATCGGAGATCACACGCATTCAAAAGCGGTTTTCGTCCTCGCCCTTTACGCACCGAGATTTGACCGGATTCCTCGAATCTTTTCTTTATATTGTACACTGTAGAAGGTGAAATACCCAAAATCCTACTGATATGTCTTTGGGGAATGTTCTTCTCAAAGTGTTGGATTATTCGCTGACGCATCTGTTGGCAGATCGGCGAGCCTCGCCCCATCCTTGCTCTTGAAGGACTAGGCCTTTTTTGGAGGCTCCTTATATACTATGATTAGACGATTGTCTCACCTGTTTCACATCACCTTCTTATTTCAACTTCTCACATCGCTATTAGTCCTAAACTGTTCCTGTCCCAAATTTTTGGAACGTGTTGCATTCATCAATTTCAAAATAAACGGTGGAAGGAGTTACACCACGGTGGGAGGGGAAAATCTTCAAAGAACTATTCCGGTGATTAGATAAAACATCAAATACCTCGTCTTTATATGTTTTTTGTTTAAATACAAGTCAAAGTACATTCACACATCAGTCCTGTTTGTTTTTATTAGCATTTTCCCATACTGTCCCAACTTTTCCGGAATTGGGGTTGTATGTGAAACTATATACACACACTGATGTAAATGTGAGGTGTTTAATGTAAATACACAAACACCACACATTATACTAAACCCCATGTATTTACATTACATACCACACATGTTAAACACCACACACACATT
>NC_071271.1:26914325-26934325 GCF_023375685.1 Ictalurus furcatus
AAGCAGGATTTGTGAGGTGTCCTTGTAAATTTAACCCGAGACTCATGAAAATCCGAATTCTTCCATTTTAGATACAAAAGCTCGGGGGCAGCACACTGTCCTTTCCCATGATGCACTGCAGGCTGTGCGTTTCAGATGTACAGTTTAAATAATGTATGAAAAACTGAAACAGTAATAATCCATGTTTTGCTCCTACACATTCTGTCAGGTTTGTATCAAGTGCTAATTAGCTCTGTGATTGTATGCTAGCTCGGTTAGCTGCCAATTAATTCATAGGTTTTTCCACATTTTTAAATTTTTCGCAGTTAAGGTTAGCTAGAACACTTCAACAGAGAATGTAGGAGTTAGATAGAGAAATGAGGGTTTTAATGAGTGGTGGTGTTTGTTGTTACTGAATTAAGATCGTTAGGTCTTGGAAAATATCAGTGTTTAATGATGATGACGATTGTTTGGAATTGATGGGAGTTATGGAAGGATGGAGTGATGGAAAAGGTTTGTGTTTATATTCTGTCAGACTCGTGGTACTCAATGCTACATCAGTGTTTGTGAATAACAGTGTTGGTGTTTGGTGGGGAACGTTAGTGTTTGACAGTGAATAAGGATGTTGCATGTTTGTTGTGAAGTGTCAAATATTGGTGTTTTGTGGAGTGTTTAATATATTATTGTTGATGTTTGTTGGAGAACGTGGAGTGTTGAATGCTGGTGTTTGTTGGAGAACGTGTAGTGTTGAATGTTGGTGTTAGTTGGAGAACGTGTAGTGTTGAATGTTGGTGTTTGTTGGAGAATGTGTAGTGTTGAATGTTGGTGTTTGTTGGAGAGCGTGGAGTGTTGAATGTTGGTGTTGATTATGGGGACGTGGAGTGTTGAATGTTGGTGTTTGTTGGAGAACGTGGAATGTTGAATGTTGGTGTTTGTTGGAGAACGTGGAGTGTTGAATGTTGGTGTTTGTTGGAGAACGCAGAGTGTTGAATGTTGGTGTTTGTTGGAAAACGCGGAGTGTTGAATGTTGGTGTTTGTTGGAGAACGCAGAGTGTTGAATATTGGTGTTGATTATGGGGACATGTAGTGTTGAATGTTGGTGTTTGTTGGAGAACGCAGAGTGTTGAATGTTGGTGTTTGTTGGAGAACGTGTAGTGTTGAATGTTGGTGTTTGTTGGAGAACGCAGAGTGTTGAATGTTGGTGTTTGTTGGAGAACGTGGAGTGTTGAATGTTGGTGTTTGTTGGAGAACGTGTAGTGTTGAATGTTGGTGTTTGTTGGAGAACATGGAGTATTGAATGTTGGTGTTGATTGGAGAACGTGGAGTGTTGAATGTTGGTGTTTGTTGGAGAACGTGGAGTGTTGAATGTTGGTGTTTGTTGGAGAACGTGGAGTGTTGAATGTTGGTGTTTGTTGGAGAACGCAGAGTGTTGAATATTGGTGTTGATTATGGGGACATGTAGTGTTGAATGTTGGTGTTTGTTGGAGAACGCAGAGTGTTGAATGTTGGTGTTTGTTGGAGAACGTGGAGTGTTGAATGTTGGTGTTTGTTGGAGAACGTGGAGTGTTGAATGTTGGTGTTTGTTGGAGAACGTGGAGTGTTGAATGTTGGTGTTTGTTGGAGAGCGTGGAGTGTTGAATGTTGGTGTTGATTGGAGAACGTGGAGTGTTGAATGTTGGTGTTTGTTGGAGAACGTGGAGTGTTGAATGTTGGTGTTTGTTGGAGAACGCAGAGTGTTGAATATTGGTGTTGATTATGGGGACATGTAGTGTTGAATGTTGGTGTTTGTTGGAGAATGTGGAGTGTTGAATGTTGGTGTTTGTTGGAGAGCGTGGAGTGTTGAATGTTGGTGTTGATTATGGGGACGTGGAGTGTTGAATGTTGGTGTTTGTTGGAGAACGTGGAATGTTGAATGTTGGTGTTTGTTGGAGAACGTGGAGTGTAGAATTTTGGTGTTTGTTGGAGAACGCAGAGTGTTGAATGTTGGTGTTTGTTGGAAAACGCGGAGTGTTGAATGTTGGTGTTTGTTGGAGAACGCAGAGTGTTGAATATTGGTGTTGATTATGGGGACATGTAGTGTTGAATGTTGGTGTTTGTTGGAGAACGCAGAGTGTTGAATGTTGGTGTTTGTTGGAGAACATGTAGTGTTGAATGTTGGTGTTTGTTGGAGAACGCAGAGTGTTGAATGTTGGTGTTTGTTGGAGAACGTGGAGTGTTGAATGTTGGTGTTTGTTGGAGAACGTGTAGTGTTGAATGTTGGTGTTTGTTGGAGAACATGGAGTATTGAATGTTGGTGTTGATTGGAGAACGTGGAGTGTTGAATGTTGGTGTTTGTTGGAGAACGTGGAGTGTTGAATGTTGGTGTTTGTTGGAGAACGTGGAGTGTTGAATGTTGGTGTTTGTTGGAGAACGCAGAGTGTTGAATATTGGTGTTGATTATGGGGACATGTAGTGTTGAATGTTGGTGTTTGTTGGAGAACGCAGAGTGTTGAATGTTGGTGTTTGTTGGAGAACGTGTAGTGTTGAATGTTGGTGTTTGTTGGAGAACGTGGAGTGTTGAATGTTGGTGTTTGTTGGAGAACGTGGAGTGTTGAATGTTGGTGTTTGTTGGAGAACGTGGAGTGTTGAATGTTGGTGTTGATTGGAGAACGTGGAGTGTTGAATGTTGGTGTTTGTTGGAGAACGTGGAGTGTTGAATGTTGGTGTTTGTTGGAGAACGTGGAGTGTTGAATGTTGGTGTTGATTGGAGAACGTGGAGTGTTGAATGTTCGTGTTTGTTGGAGAACGTGGAGTGTTGAATGTTGGTGTTTGTTGGAGAACGTGGAGTGTTGAATGTTGGTGTTTGTTGGAGCACGCAGAGTGTTGAATGTTGGTGTTGATTATGGGGACGTGTAGTGTTGAATGTTGGTGTTTGTTGGAGAACGTGGAGTGTTGAATGTTGGTGTTGATTGGAGAACGTGGAGTGTTGAATGTTGGTGTTTGTTGGAGAACGTGGAGTGTTGAATGTTGGTGTTTGTTGGAGAACGTGGAGTGTTGAATGTTGGTGTTTGTTGGAGAACGTGGAGTGTTGAATGTTGGTGTTGATTATGGGGACGTGTAGTGTTGAATGTTGGTGTTTGTTGGAGAACGTGGAGTGTTGAATGTTGGTGTTTGTTGGAGAACGTGGAGTGTTGAATGTTGGTGTTTGTTGGAGAACGCAGAGTGTTGAATATTGGTGTTGATTATGGGGACATGTAGTGTTGAATGTTGGTGTTTGTTGGAGAACGCAGAGTGTTGAATGTTGGTGTTTGTTGGAGAACGTGTAGTGTTGAATGTTGGTGTTTGTTGGAGAACGTGGAGTGTTGAATGTTGGTGTTTGTTGGAGAACGTGGAGTGTTGAATGTTGGTGTTTGTTGGAGAACGTGGAGTGTTGAATGTTGGTGTTTGTTGGAGAACGCAGAGTGTTGAATGTTGGTGTTGATTGGAGAACGTGGAGTGTTGAATGTTGGTGTTTGTTGGAGAACGTGGAGTGTTGAATGTTGGTGTTTGTTGGAGAACGTGGAGTGTTGAATGTTGGTGTTGATTGGAGAACGTGGAGTGTTGAATGTTGGTGTTTGTTGGAGAACGTGGAGTGTTGAATGTTGGTGTTTGTTGGAGAACGTGGAGTGTTGAATGTTGGTGTTGATTATGGGGACGTGTAGTGTTGAATGTTGGTGTTTGTTGGAGAACGTGGAGTGTTGAATGTTGGTGTTTCTTGGAGAACGTGGAGTGTTGAATGTTGGTGTTTGTTGGAGAACGCAGAGTGTTGAATATTGGTGTTGATTATGGGGACATGTAGTGTTGAATGTTGGTGTTTGTTGGAGAACGCAGAGTGTTGAATGTTGGTGTTTGTTGGAGAACGTGTAGTGTTGAATGTTGGTGTTTGTTGAAGAACGTGGAGTGTTGAATGTTGGTGTTTGTTGGAGAACGTGGAGTGTTGAATGTTGGTGTTTGTTGGAGAACGTGGAGTGTTGAATGTTGGTGTTTGTTGGAGAGCGTGGAGTGTTGAATGTTGGTGTTGATTGGAGAACGTGGAGTGTTGAATGTTGGTGTTTGTTGGAGAACGTGGAGTGTTGAATGTTGGTGTTTGTTGGAGAGCGTGGAGTGTTGAATGTTGGTGTTGATTGGAGAACGTGGAGTGTTGAATGTTGGTGTTTGTTGGAGAACGTGGAGTGTTGAATGTTGGTGTTTGTTGGAGCACGCAGAGTGTTGAATGTTGGTGTTGATTATGGGGACGTGTAGTGTTGAATGTTGGTGTTTGTTGGAGAACGTGGAGTGTTGAATGTTGGTGTTGATTGGAGAACGTGGAGTGTTGAATGTTGGTGTTTGTTGGAGAACGTGGAGTGTTGAATGTTGGTGTTTGTTGGAGAACGTGGAGTGTTGAATGTTGGTGTTTGTTGGAGAACGCGGAGTGTTGAATGTTGGTGTTGATTATGGGGACGTGGAGTGTTGAATGTTGGTGTTTGTTGGAGAACGCAGAGTGTTGAATATTGCTGTTGATTATTGGTGGCATGAAGTGTTGAATATTATTGTTTGTTGATGTTTTTGAGTGTTTAAGCTAGATACTGGCTAGTTTATTACATAAGTACAAAGTTTTTAAGGTTTTTGCATTTTTTTGCAGCTGAGGTTTGATTAAAATGAATGCTAATTTTAGCTCTTAAAATTTGACCTCCTGTTTCCTACTTTCTGCTCAGGCTCCGCCCCTGACCACACCCCTTAATCACTGTTGCCATGTGTACTTGTCTGTAACGTCTTGCATGTTATTTCAGATCCAAGTGTCTTGTCCTCTAATCCCTAGTTCCTAGTTTGTGTCAGTCTGAGTGTTTAGCATCTCGCCCTGGTTCCTGACAGTGTTTTTCCATCAGCTACGGGAAATTTAAACACTTCCTGGCACTGAACTCATTTCTGGGTGTTTGTTACGTATTTCAACAAAGTGAACACATAGGAATTACAGCTTCCTTACATACTGTACATCAAACACCAGACCAGGAAAAACTGGTTATTTCACTTCCTGTGGTTCATTTCACATTACGGCTCAAACACTGCCATAAACCTGCAGTCTGATCATCATGAAATCTAAAATCACGGTTTAAATACATCACAATATCTGCTTAAAACTTCGAATTTTTTGAGAGGGTGACATTAAACACCATATTACACTCCGGTAACGCTAGTGTTTACGGTTCGGTTATTCAGTGATGGAAGCTGGACATAGTCCTGCCTGTGAGCACGGTCCTCAGTGATAGATGAGATGAGATTGTTGGTTATTGTTGGTGTTTGATTAATGAATACTGCAGTTTGTTGGTGTTTAATAAAGGATGTTGGTATTTCTTGATGGAGAATGAGGGTGTTTATTGCAGAATGGTTAGTTGTGGTGTACAGTGTTGGTGAGTTTTGGTGTTATTGATGGGGGGTTTTTTTGAGAAAATTGGTTTTAATGAATGGTGTTTATTGGTGTTTCTATTTTTTTCTGATTGTTGAGCTGAACTGAGAGAGTTAGGGTTTTATGGAGAACGGCGTTTTGTTTTATATTGGTGAATACTGGTGTTTGCTGAAGAATGTAGATGGTTCTATGTAATTTCTTGGTGTTGTATTGGAAAATGTTGGTGTTTGTTAGAGGTTGGAGAGTGTTTGTGTTTATACAGATTACTGCCTGTTAGTCCATCCATCCATCCATCCATCTTCTACCGCTTATTCCTTTTCAGGGTCATGGGGAACCTGGAGCCTATCCCAGGGAGCATCAGGCACAAGGCGGGGTGCACCCTGGACAGGGTCTGCCTGTTAGTGTTGGTGTTAATTCTGAATTGTAGGTGAGATGGGATTTTATAGGTGTTTGATGGAGAATACTGATGTTTTGTAAATATTGGTGAACTGAATCAAGCTTATTTGAAGGAAGTGTTTAATGTTTACCAAGTGTTTAATGATGAATAAGATTGTTGAGTCTTAAGCGTAGGTGCATGTGATGGAGAATGTTAGTGTTTAAATTCTGTCAGGTTGTTGGTCTTTGATGGTAAATTTTAGTCTTTCAGTAGTGACTGTTAGTGTTTGGAGTATATTTGTTTCATAGGTGATGAGGATGTTGGTGTTTGGAGTATTTTAGTGTTTGATAGGTGATGAGGATGTTGGTGTTTGTTGTAGGATGTTGGTGTTTGGAGTATATTTGTTTGATAGGTGATGAGGATGTTGGTGTTTGTTGTAGGATGTTGGTGTTTGGAGTATTTTAGTGTTTGATAGGTGATGAGGATGTTGGTGTTTGTTGTAGGATGTTGGTGTTTGGAGTATTTTAGTATTTGATAGGTGATGAGGATGTTGGTGTTTGTTGTAGGATGTTGGTGTTTGGAGTATTATAGTGTTTGATAGGTGATGAGGATGTTGGTGTTTGTTGTAGGATGTTGGTGTTTGGAGTATTTTAGTGGTTGATAGGTGATGAGGATGTTGGTGTTTGTTGTAGGATGTTGGTGACCTGGTGCTTTAGTGCTTGATAAAAGAAAAATGATGTTTGTTGGTGTCTTGTAAAAGATTTATGAAGAATATTCTTGTTTTTGACAGTTAGTGGTGGTGTTTGCTGGTGTTACTGTTGGTATTGAGCCCTGGCTGCTGTGTGATCTGTAAAAGGAGGTCATTTTGATGTTTGCAGAGCTTGAAGGTAAAACCACAGGGAAACTGTTACAGCCTGAAACATCCTCTACTCTGTTCCTCTAGGGGAGAGAGAGAGAGAGAGAGAGAGAGAGAGAGAAATAAATCCCCTCTGACTATTCCTCTAAAAGAATCTTTCTTCCTCCCTGCTGTCTTTATCCTCTATCTCTCCTCTCTCCAGTCATCTCTCTCTCTCTCTCTCTTCAGTCTTCCCTCTCTACTTTTCAGTCATTATCATTATCTTTCTGATTAATTTGCTCTTGTTTTTTTCGCCCTCTATCCCTTTATCATGCTTTCCTTCTCCCCTCCCGCTTCTCAATCTGTCTAGCTGTCTGTCCTTATCTTTCTCTTCTAATTCTTCCTGTCACCTCTGTCTCTCTCACTCTGTCTCTCTCTGTTTTCTCTCTGTCCCTCACTTTCTCTCTCTCTTTCCCTCAGTATTTTTAGTATGCTTGTGTTTGTTGGTTATACATTTTGTTGATGCATTTTGATGGAGTTCTCAGATGTCTAAACTCTAAATAAACTCAAACCAGGAAATATCTGTACAGTTTAATGGAGTGTTTAATGTAGAATGGCATGTGAGAAAACTGTAGTGCCTCTCATGATGAACACTAGTGTTTGATAGACACAGTTAGTGTTTGTTGGGGTTTGATAGACACAGTTAGTGTTTGTTGGGGTTTGATAGACACAGTTAGTGTTTGTTGGTGGTGTGCTCTTTAGAATATTAGTGTTTTAGGTGAAAGGTTGGTGGTGTTTTATGGAGAATGTAAGTGTTTAGTGAACATTTGATTGTGTTTGAGAGACAAAGCTGGTGTTTGCTGGTGAAGGTTTGGTGTTTTATAAGGAATTTTACTCTTGGTGAAGGTTGGTGGTGTTTTGTATGGGATGTTAGTGTTTTTCTTAAAGGTTTGGTGTTTAATAGCAATACTGGTGTTTGAATGTTCAAAGATATTTGATGGAGAATGGTTGACTTTGAGAATGTTGTGGTTTATTACTGTCTGTCTCTCACTTGCTCTGTCTCACTCTATCTGTCTCTCTCTCTGACCCTTTCTGTCTCTCTCTCTATCTCTCTCACTCGCTCTGTCTCACTCGCTCTGTCTCTCTCTCTCTGTCTCTCTCATTCTGTCTGTCGCTCTGTCTCTCTCACTCACTCTGTCTCTCTCTCTCACTCTCTCTGTCTCTCTGTCTCTCTCACTCTCTCTGTCTCTCTCTCTCACTCTGTCTCTCTCACTCTCTCTGTCTGTCTCTCTCTCACTCTGTCTCTCTCACTCGCTCTGTCTCTCTGTCTCTCTCACTCGCTCTGTCTCTCTCACTCGCTCTGTCTCTCTCACTCTCTCTGTCTCTCTATCACGCTCACTCACTCTGTCTCGCTCACACTCTCTGTCTCTCTCACTCTCTCTGTCTCTCTCACTCACTCTGTCTCGCTCACTCGCTCTGTCTCTCTCACGCTCTCTCTCTCACTCGCTTTGTCTCTCTCACTCTCTCTGTCTCTCTCACTCTCTCTCTCTCACTCGCTCTGTCCCTCTCACTCACTCTGTCTCGCTCACTCACTCTGTCTCTCTCACGCTCTCTCTCTCACTCGCTTTGTCTCGCTCACTCTCTCTGTCTCTCTCACTCTCTCTGTCTCTCTCACTCTCTCTCTCTCACTCGCTCTGTCTCTCTCACTCTCACTGTCTCTCTCACTCTCTCTTTCTCACTCTCTCTGTCTCTCTCACTCGCTCTGTCTCTCTCACTCGCTCTGTCTCACTCACTCTCTCTGTCTCTCTCACTCTCTCTCTCTCACTCGCTCTGTCTCGCTCACTCTCTTTCTCACTCGCTGTCTCTCTCACTCGCTCTGTCTCGCTCACTCGCTCTGTCTCGCTCACTCGCTCTGTCTCTCTCACTCGCTCTGTCTCTCTCATTCTCTCTCTCTCACTCGCTCTGTCTCTCTCACTCTCTCTCTCTCACTCGCTCTCTCTCTCTCACTTGCTCTTTCTCGCTCACTCTCTTTGTCTCTCTCACTCTCTCTCTCTCACTCGCTCTGTCTCTCTCACTCGCTCTGTCTCTCTCACTCTGTCTCTCTCACTCACTCTGTCTCTCTCACTCGCTCTGTCTCTCTCACTGATGAGCTCTGTCCAAAGGCGTGGTTATTCCCGGTGTCTGTGGTGTAGTCAGACAGAGGTCCTGTTCCAGCGTTTAGATCCCCACAGATCAACACACTTCCCTGGGGAAGATGTCTTCATTATACTACAGAGATTCAGAGGGAAGAATATAAAGAGCACATGAGAAAACATCTTTTGGTGATTAGTTATGATGTTTGATTTTGAGCCAGATGTGGGATTATTTTGTTCTTAATTGTTTGGATGTCTTTATCAATTTGTAGTTTGTGCCAGATTACGATGCCCCTGAATCTCTCCCTCCTGTAATTCTTTGCTGTTTTCTGGAGGAAAAGATATTTCATGGTAACCTGAAGGACAACGTGTGACTTCATCAGTTCTGCAGCATGTCTCTTGTGATATTATAATGTCCGTATCCGATGTTTTTTTTAATTCTAGGCTTTGGGTTTTGTGTCCAAAGCTGGATGAATTGATAAATTGTTTGTTCCACATTGTAATACTTTCAATAATTTCATTTGGTCAAGAAGTTTAACAAATTCAAAAATCTTAACAGTCCTCTAGAGTAATACAACCCAACTGTCACCAAGTATACAAGATATACATAAACACATACATGTTGGGTTTTTTCTCTTATGTTTGTATCTCGTTTACTCATGACTGGTCCAGCCGAGTGCATATAATTCTGAGCAGGTCCTTGATCTCCCCCAGATTGGCAGAGTGGAGGTATCAGTGGAGGGATGAGTGTAGACCAGGTTCCTGCTCTGTTGAGGTGCTGTTCCTCCTAGCTGAAGTTGCTCGGGGTCTTCTGTGTTTTTGCTGCTGTTGTTGCTAAGGGAAAGGGGCCTGGGGTGCAGGGTGCTGGGGTTGTGGGTGCTGCAGTGTCAGCTGATGGTGGTAGAGTGCAGGGTGTGGACGTTGGGATCCAGGATGCAGGTGGCGGTGTGGGGGAACTGTGACCTGGTGATAGGATGCAGGCCTTTGGGTGGGAAAGTGCTTTGTAGTGGTGTTGGGAGAAAGCATCTCACTGGCTGTGGGGTGGCATTTGCTCTGCCGCTCTTTGGGGGGCTACCAGGGGTTCGACCCAGGGCAACGTCTTTAAGGGTTTTAGCAAACACATGAACATTGACTTTATGGAGGTGGACATCAGCATAGAGTTGGTGAAGATCCAGTGTGGGATGATGTGCCAGGTGCCATCTGTTTTTCCCTGATGAACCTGCTGTTAGAATGAATTTCGATGTTCTGTGGCACATTTTCTTGTTCTCGGGGGCCTCAGCATGTGTGGTCAGTAGTGCTTCTGTTGTTGGAGGTGTCAGAGTGTGGGCTGCAGGTGTGTGGGTGGTGGGTGAGCTGGGCTGCTTCTTGCAAGTGTCTGTCTGTTCTCTCTCTCCATCTCCTAGGTATGATGTTCTTCACAACGACTCATCTCCTGAGCGATAGTTTAAGAGACAGAAAGTAAATGTTGAATAAAGGTCGTACAGATGTGGTATAAATGTTGATCCAGTGGTTTGAGGTGATGATGAGGAACTTCCCGGCTGGAGTTAAATCTCTCGCTACACCAAACAGTTACTGTAGGGAAATATTGGTTTAGTGTTTGATCTGTACACATCCTCTTCCTCTGGAATGAATTTAAATATTTATTCAGCAGCGTCTGTGAATCTCATAAGCACTGATCATTAATTACACATTTTCATATCAGCGCTTTATCTGTACAGGACGCCTTTGTTCTTATTTAAATCAGATCTGATATTCATTTCCTAAAGTTTTCCTCCTCGCTCTGCACACTGGAGTTCTCACATGGCTAAACTAGAGATAAACTCGAGACAGGAAACATTTATAACAGAGGGTCTGTCAGGAGGTGTTTAATGGAGAGTTTAATGGAGAATGAAATTGTTTTCGAAAATGAATGGTGTTAATGAGGACGAGGATGTGAGTGAGAATGTTCATGCTTATTGGGTTTTAATGGAAAATGTTTCTGCTTTGCTGGATAACATTGGGGTTTTCCGGTGTTTAGAATGTATGCTGGTGTTTATAGTGTATCATACTGGTGTTTAATTGACAATGCTAGTGTTCTGTTGACATATAATGCTGTTTTTAAATGATAATGGTAATTGTTGATCTTTGCTGTATAAGGACTGTTGGAGTTACTTTTTTTTGGAGAATGCTGGTGTTTATTGGTGTTTTGTTAAAGACCACTGGAGTTTATTAATATGTTTGGAGAATGTTGCTGTATATCTATGTTTTGTTGGAGATTGTTGGTGTTCAGAGCTTTTCTTGGTGTTTTGTTGATGTATAATGGTGTTTTTAAATGTTGGTGTAAATGAATGTTGATCTCGCTTGCTGTTCACTGATGTTTCGTTGAAGCCAGTTGGAGTTTATTGATGTTTTGATGATGAATGTTGGTGTTTATTGGTGTTTTGATGATGAATGTTGGTGTTTATTGATGTTTTGATGATGAATGTTGGTGTTTATTGGTGTTTTGATGATGAATGTTGGTGTTTATTGATGTTTTGATGATGAATGTTGGTGTTTATTGGTGTTTTGATGATGAATGTTGGTGTTTATTGATGTTTTGATGATGAATGTTGGTGCTTATTGGTGTTTTGATGATGAATGTTGGTGTTTATTGGTGTTTTGATGATGAATGTTGGTGTTTATTGGTGTTTTGATGATGAATGTTGGTGTTTATTGGTGTTTTGATGAATGTTGGTGTTTATTGGTGTTTTGATGATGAATGTTGGTGTTTATTGATGTTTTCATGATGAATGTTGGTGTTTATTGGTGTTTTGATGATGAATGTTGGTGTTTATTGATGTTTTCATGATGAATGTTGGTGTTTATTGGTGTTTTCATGATGAATGTTGGTGTTTATTGGTGTTTTGATGATGAATGTTGGTGTTTATTGGTGTTTTGATGATGAATGTTGGTGTTTATTGGTGTTTTGATGATGAATGTTGGTGTTTATTGATATTTTGATGATGAATGTTGGTGTTTATTGGTGTTTTGATGATGAATGTTGGTGTTTATTGATGTTTTGATGATGAATGTTGGTGTTTATTGGTGTTTTGATGATGAATGTTGGTGTTTATTGATGTTTTGATGATGAATGTTGGTGTTTATTGGTGTTTTGCTGATGAATGTTGGTGTTTATTGATGTTTTGATGATGAATGTTGGTGTTTATTGGTGTTTTGCTGATGAATGTTGGTGTTTATTGATGTTTTGATGATGAATGTTGGTGTTTATTGATGTTTTGATGATGAATGTTGGTGTTTATTGGTGTTTTGATGATGAATGTTGGTGTTTATTGGTGTTTTGATGATGAATGTTGGTGTTTATTGATGTTTTTGAAGTGAACAGCCCGTCGAGACTGTAAATAAAGCACCACTTGTGTACACAGTATCACACAGTGTTGTGGGAACAACAATGTGTAAACTCCAGTGCAAGGTGTGTTACAGTATCGTTTAGCGATGTTAATGAGCTCCACTGAGACTCTCAATAACAATTAGTTTCATCATCTGATGAACTGAGAGCTCTGCGTCTCCTTCAGGCCCATGAGTGGATGGCACATACCTCCGAACCTTCACAGTGTTGTTATCATAGACACTCCGCATCATCAGCTCTTCTCCAAGAGCTGCTTAGCCCTGTAGACAAATATCTGCAGGTTATAACATCATACTGATGATCAACATTGTAGCTAAGCGCAGGTGTTCATTACAATTAGGAATGTGTATAATGGTGCATGCTGGTGCTCATGCAGTCAGCAGTAAACAGGTTTCCCTTTGTTGTTTTCTACTTGATAAAACTTGATTTTACTTGATATGTAGCTTTATAACAGTTTTGAAGATTTGTACCAGATTGAAACCTGATACTACAATCGGTATTTGACGACTCCCTAATTACAGTTATCTCCTGTTAGTTGCCTCATCTAACAGGAGGTGATTACGGTGTTATCACGATATGGTGTTTAGGGAGATGAAACAGTCAGAGCAACTATTCTGTTCACCACGCTTATAAAACTTCCTCCTCCAGAAACAACACATGATTCTCCTTCATATTGGTCCACAGTAAGGATAATACAAAACCCTACAAATGGGACCGGTTTCAAAAAGCCTGCCTATGGAGACGGCCTTGTCCCAAATGGACCGCTGATCATTTGCACTGGGATGAATAACCGCTATACAACTGAACGTTTATGACACACACACTCGTCTAAAGTGAAGTCATTAGGTCTAATTACATAAGAGCCAATCTGTTTGTTCTCCATTAACACCATCATGGCCTTTTGGGATTTTCAAACAGTGGAACTTCAGAGGGTCAGTGATGCTATTAACCCCATTCAGTGCAGTTGCTTCGATGATTTAAAATGTTTAACGTTATTTAGCATTCGTTTTTATGTTTTGCTTTCTGCTCGATATTTTCCTGTAGGTTGCTTTCGTTGGAAATGTGACCTCTTTTCAGATAAAAGGAAATAAATTGACTGTTATGGAGAAGTGACTGATGGTGAGAGATGAGTCAGGAAGATGATTCAGACTTTTGGATGAGTTGCGTCTTGTTTGTCGTTGTTGCTGATGGATTCTGTCAGGTTTGGGAGAGAGTGCGATACTCTGGGATTTGGGAAGAGGCCGACACCCTGCGTGTCTCTAATTAGGCCTTGGGGGAATTGCAGTGTTATAGCTGGAGAAGCGAGAGAGCTGTGATTTAGGCTCCTTGAATCATATTCACTACTCAGTGGTGTCCATAGGGATGGTATTGAATAGAGATTGTGATCAGGATTGTGATTTGTGATTTGACGGATTATCGATTTGTTAAACATTACACTTTGAGAAGTAAATGTAGTAAACTGTCAGGGACATAGGAACCCTCAAGGGTTACTCAAGATGTATAATTAGACATTAGAATAAAGGTTGTGCTTTAAAATGCTATAAACACACACTATGCTGACGTATAATAAAAGACGAAGGACACTTGAAGGTTCCACTCAAGTGACAAGCGATGGTACAGTTTTAATACTTTTTTTCCCCCTAAAATGTGTACTCTGGTTCATCAGGGGTTCTTTGGATGGTTAAAGATTGTAGCTTTCTAAAGGATTTCCATTAACCCTAGGAAGAAATGTATGACCATATATTCTTAAAAGAAAAAACTAACCCCTAAAAGGTTTTTTGGTTTGTCCCTCCTGTAAAGAGGAAACTGTAAAGGTTCTACCTAAAACCCAATACCAGAATGTTCCAAGTAGAACACTTTTAAGAAGCTAATAACTGTCTAAAGAACCCTTGAGGAACCCTGAGTGTTGTAGTAGTGGTAGTAGTAGTAGTAGTAGTAATATTATTATTATTATTATTATTATTATTAAGTGCGCACGGAGGCTTAGTGGTTAGTACGTTCGCCTCACACCACCAGGGTCGGGGGCTCGATTCCCACCGCTGCCCTGTGTGTGTGGAGTTTGCATGTTCTCCATGTGCTGCGGGGGTTTCCTCCGGGTACTCCGGTTTCCTCCCCCAGTCCAGAGACATGCATGGTAGGCTGATTGGCATTTCCAAAGTGTCCGTAGTGTATGAATGAGTGTGTGAGTGTGTATGTGATTGTGCCCTGCGATGGATTGGCACCCTGTCCAGGGTGTACCCCGCCTTGTGCCCGATGTGCCTTGGGATAGGCTCCAGGTTCCCCGTGACCCTGTAGGGTAAGCGATACAGAAAATGGATGGATGGATTGATGGATAATAATAATAATAATAATAATAATAATATAATTATAAGTAATAATTTTCAGGGGCAAAGCACCCAGACTTGGCAAGCAACACATTCACAAGTGCACTATAGTTGTTTCCAAAGCAATCATAGGAAAGCAAAGCCATAACTTTAGGCGAAGGGATTCAAGAGTGATTTGTAGTTTCACTCATGATGTGTATGTTTTGACCACAGACAGAGGTGACAGAGGTGGAATTCTCTGACGGTAGGAGGAAATGTCTAGATGAACAAATGGGCAGCAGGGTGTAATTGCTGCTGCAGCTGCCGCTACTGCTGTGAGCTGTGGTGCGGTCTGTTGCTACTTAGACCTGTGGTTGTGATTGCTACTGCTTTGATGTGAATTTTTTTTCTTGCAATTTAAAAACATGTAAGGTGTATATACTGTATGTTTTTTCTCATCAGTCTGGACCTTTTCCTCCACTTTGTGCAGGTATCTGCACCAAACTTATATCTGTCTTATATTGTGTTTTGTTTTTTTTGTTTTTTTGAAAATTGCATGGTAAACATGCTGTTTGACATTAAACCCTGTCAGACATGTGTTGTCTGTATAATAGCACGCTGTATGGCTAGAATGGCAGTATAAATATTCCTTTGATATCTTTTGTTCAGACGGGTCTCAAGATGATGTGAGCCAAATTTGGTGAAGATTGAAGGAGGACGAGTAGCAAAAATGGCACTTAGATTGAAACATTCTCAGCATGTTATTGTAACATTGACCAGTAGCCTCAGGTCATGGTCCGGAAAATGCATACCAGGTTTTTTTTGTCAATGCGCCAAGTCATTGCTGAGATACAGCCTCACATCCTGTTTGCCTGATTTGCTGCCAAATTAATAGGCCCATTACAGACAAACACTTTGGAGTATTCAAAATTCTTTTGATAATTTTGTGAGGCTTACCCTGAAGATATGTGTCAAATTTGCTGATGATTTGGCAAAATCTGTAGGAAAAATAGCGAAAAAAGTTCCAACTTTATGACCATAAATGTACTTCCAAATTAGACCCAGATTTGACCTGATGGTGGCGCTAGAACATTGGCATCACTTGGTCCAAATTTGGTCAGAATGTTCATTAGACCCTCCCCAGTCAAGGTACCAAATTTCAGAACTTTTTACCGGATGGTTCTGTGGGCTGCCATAGACAACCTAGCCACAAGAAGAAGAAGAAGAAGAGGAAGAAGAATAGCAATAGAGTGTCTATGCATATTCGGTGCTTGGCCCCTAATAATAGCAGCTCTTGGAAAGTCCTGGAATTTGAACATTTTGGAAAAATAGGCCCTGTTTAGAAAGCTAGAAGCATTAAACCTCCCTGAGTAATGATGTAAACAGCTCAAACACACCAAACCTGTCATGGCTGATGGACATAAGGTTTGGCGTAACGTGGAATGTTCTGTATATTTTATTTTTGGGGGAATTTTTCAGTGAACTTGTGAAGTTCTGTCTGATTGATGGATTGCGTGAAACTGTCAAACTGGAAGAGAACTTTCTGACTGACGGTGAAGAGCGAGTGATGAATCCCAACACAGAGCTCAGAGCTTCAACATCTTCTTCAGTTAACAAAAACATTCAGGAGGAGAAGAGAAAAGAGAACCATGCTGGAAGAGTGGAGCATGACTGACCTCTATATGTCTTTCATTCTTCTACTGAGAGACGAGTTTAACCCACACAACATTTACACATTCTCTGTGTGACGAGGCAGCTTTGATGTGGAGATGAGCTTCAGATTCTTTTCTCTCCTTTCCCATGGCAGAAAAAGAGAGAGAGAGAGAGAGAGAGAGAGAGAGAGAGAGAGAGAGAGAGAAGGGGGAGGGTGCAATGAAAAGAGAGAGGGACAATGAGGGAGGGGAGAAGGAATGCTAGGAAAGAGAGAGACAAAGAAAGACAGAGAAGGGAGAGTGAGACAGAGAGAGAGACAAGGAGAAAAAGAGACCGGGAGAAAGAGAGAGGCAAGCGAGAGACAGACAGAAAGAGACATGAAAAGAGAGAGAGAGACAGGAGGTCAGACACTTTGTATACAGTAAATATTCTCTCTTGTCTCTCAGCCTCATGTGAATGCTGAAAAGGCCAAAACTTTTGCCTGCTGATCTGGAATGTCTAAGTTTCAGCCCCTGAGTTGCTGTAGCAGAAGGCTGAGAAGGTCAGTCCAGACTCATTGACAGATTCCAGCTCTTCCTGGGGGATCCCCAGATGTTCCCAAGCCAAGCGTGAACCGTAATCTCTCCAGTGGGTCCTGGTTCTGCCCTGGGCTCTCTGTCCAGTGGTGCAGCTCGACTAGGGGGTGTTCTTGTCAGGTGCTCCTCTTGATTCGGGGGAGCACCGGCTCTGCTCTCTCCAGGATTGTCGAGCTCCTCAGCCTTTCATGGAGCATAAGCCCAGCGACCCTGCAGAGGAACATC
Organism: Ictalurus furcatus; assembly: GCF_023375685.1. NCBI lineage: Eukaryota > Metazoa > Chordata > Actinopteri > Siluriformes > Ictaluridae > Ictalurus > Ictalurus furcatus. The sequence continues at coordinate 26,931,190 of NC_071271.1, forward strand.
AGTTTCCACTGCCCGTACTCGTGACCTTATTCTTGATACTGCGGACCCTTGTGACCATAGGTGAGGATGGGGATGTAGATTGACTGGTAATCATAGAACTTTGCCTGTTTACTGAGATCCTGCTTCATCACCACAGACTAGTACGGCAACTGTAACAGTGCTGTTGATCTGATCCGTTTGTCAATCCAGCTGGTTTTCACGCTAGGCAATGGCCATGACAGGCACAGACAGCTTTCTGGCCACAGCTTCTTGCAGTTGCCTCTGATTGAGGACTTGACCACGGTCCATTCAGACTCAATGTCTCTGACCTCACTTGGTACATGGAAGAAGTCCTTTCTGAGGTGGGAGTTAAATTCGTCTGTCACAAAAGTTCCCAAACGACCCGGAAGGATCTTCTGGGTAACTCTGGCCTAGTATCCTGTACATCAAATCCAACTCGCCACCAAATGGTGATCACTTCACCCAAGTGTCCAGAACATATGACCTCAGCTCTGAAGATACAATCATTCATACAATAATAACATAATCCTTGACCCCTTCTGCTTGCTCAGAAGTCTAATAACATTTTCAGTTTTCATAAAAGATCTGGATGGAAACCTCCACTGAGATAAAGGTGGGTACTGGAGTTCAGTTCCTCACTGCATCACTGATTGTTCGACTTGAACTTCTGATGTTTTTCTTGGTACTTGTTCCTGAAGTGTGTTGTTTGTGTAGTTTATTGATCTGTGTGTGACTTTGTTACGGGACCCTCAAGGCAGAAACATCAAGCTCATAACGTGGCCGTAACCCCAAAGCTCAAATATTTCTCATGGAAATGCAGAGATGATTTTTCAGGCTGAAGCTTTTGATTTCCTGAAGCTCTACAGCATTAAACAGTAAAAATGCAGATGTGGAATCTTTTCTTTTCTGCTTTGAGCCATCAGGCACCAAAACAAATCGTAGTTATTGATTTTTGTATTTTTCACCCCGAAGAATAAAATCTATATTTTGCAGTACGGTTTCAGTCTGTTGCCGTGGGTAACGCAGGGCAGGAAGTAATTGACTCTCATCTGTCACACTCGAAGAGCATGAAAAGAAGAGAAGCGCCGAAAGACTGAGATAAAGTTATAGAAGTGCATTAGTAAGTACGAGAGTAAAACTGACATTTCAGTGGAAAATAAAATGTCCACAATATTTCCACGACACCACATGCAGTCAAGATGTTGTTCTTCGGTTTCTACGAGGCTAATGCTAATGTAGGTAACAAACAATGGAAGTCAATCTCGCCCTAAACCTACAGCAAATTCTCCAGTGTTGTCACACAGACATGCTCATGGAAACGGATATCTGGGAATCCATAGTTTCCCTTTATTGTGGTTTATCATCACACAATCCAGGGTTCTCCTCCTGTTTTAATGTTCTTCATCTTCTGCTTCAAACACTCTACAGTGACTTGTGATTTCATTATAGAATGCTAGTTTCTTTTTTCAAAAAAAGTGTCACATCATCTGTCTTTGAAACCGAGTCATTAAAACTTACGTTTCAAAATGGGCTCCTTTAAAATTGAATCTTTAATTATTCATCATCATTTTCCTGTCTAATGTTCTGCTGTCGCTTCGATTTCTTTATTAGTTTTTTAATGACTTTGCTGTCAATATGCAGGGCTCTTGAAAATGATGCTGAGGTCTGTGTAGAGATTTATTGTTTAATAATAAATAAATGCAATACTTCACAAATAAACATTCTTTCAGAATCATTTAAACTGAATCTTTTAAACAGAGTCTTTCAAGCCTGAGCTTTAAAACTGAGTCTTTTTTTTTATTTTTCATTTGAAATTATTTAGACTTTTTAACTGATTATTGTAAACAAAATCTTTACAACTATTTGGTTTTAATAATATTTTACACCAAGTCTTTTATACCAACTATTTGAATCAAATCTTTAACCTGGGCTCTTTAAAACTGACTCTTTAAACTGAGCCTTAAAACCAATCTTTACAACTGGCTCTTTAAACTACACTCGCGAGCACTTTATTAGGAACACTATACTAATACTGGGTTTTGATCACGTCAGTCATGCAGATGTTTCAGATGTTCCTGCAGATGTTTCAGTTTCACTTTCATGTTGCGAATCTCCCGTTCTACCACATCCCAAAGGTGTTCTACTGGATTCAGCTCTGGTGACTGGGAAATCCACTGAAGAACACTGAACTCATGAATCCAGATAGAGGCGAGTTTTGCTTTGGGACATGGTGCATTATCGTGCTGAAGTAGCCGTTAGAAGATGGTAAATTGTGGCCATGAAGAGATGCACGCGGCGAGCAACGATACTCAAATACGCTGTGCATTTAAACCGTGATTGATTTCTCCCAAAGTGTCCCAAGAAAACATTCCCCACACCATTACACCACCTCCACCAGCCTGGACTGGTGACACAAGGCAGGTCGGGTCCAGGGATTCATGCTGTTGGAGCCAAATCCTGACCGGACCATCTGTGTTCCTCAGCAGAAACCGTGATTCATCAGACCAGGAAGTTCATCCAGTCTTCAGCTGTCCAGTGTTGGTGAGCCTGTACCCACTGCAGCCTCAGCTTTCTGTTCTTGACTGACAGAAGAGGAACCCGACGTGGTCTTCTGCTGTTGTAAACCCATCTGCCTCAAGGTTCGATATGTTGTGCATTCTGAGATGCTTTTCTGCTTGGCACAACGATACAGAGTGGTTATCTGAGTTACTGCAGCCTGTGACCAGTCTGGACCTTCTCCGTCGATCTCTCTCATCAACAAGGTTGTTTCCGTCCTCAGAACTGACGATCACTGGATGTTTTTTCTTTATCACACCATTCTGAGTGAACTCTAGAGACTGTTGTGTGTGAAACTCCCAGGAGATCAGCAGTTATAGAAATACTCAAACCAGCCTGTCTGACACCAACAACCAGGACACGCTCAAAATCACAAATCACATTTTATCCCCATCCTGATGGTTGATGTGAACATTAACTGAAGCTGCTGGCCGTATCTGCATGATTTATGCATTGCACTGCTGATTGGCTGATTGAATAATTGCACGAATGAGTAGGTATACAGGTGCTCCTAATAAATTGCTCTGTGAGTGTAAATCTTTACACCTAACTCTTTTAATCTGAATCTTTCATTATGACT
>NC_071271.1:26939325-26959325 GCF_023375685.1 Ictalurus furcatus
TACACACCAATACACACACCACTTTACACCAATACACACTAATACACACCAACACACAGCAACACACACTAATACACACCAATACACACTAATATACACCAATACACACCAATACACAGCAATACACAGCCATACACAGCAATTCACAGCAATACACACTAATACACAGCAATACAGACTAACATACACTAACATACACTAACACACAGCAATACACAGCAATACACAGCAATACACAGCAACACACAGCAACACACAGCAGTACACACCAACACACAGCAGTACACACCAATACACAGAAATACACACCAATACACAGCAATACACACTAACATACACCAACACACAGCAACACACAGCAACACACACCAATACACAGCAACACACACGAACACACACGAACACACACGAACACACACCAATACACAGCAATACACACAGCAACACACAGCAATACACACCAATACACAGCAATACACACTAACATACACCAACACACACATACACACTAATACACACTAATACACAGCAATACACAGCAACACACAGCAACACACAGCAACACACACCAATACACAGCAACACACACCAATACACACCAATACACACCAATACACACCAACACACAGCAACACACACCAATACACAGCAATACACACCAACACACACCAACACACACCAATACACAACAATACACACAGCAATGCACACTAATACACACTAATACACAGCAATACACACCAATACACAGCAATACACACCAATACACACTAATACATGACACACTAATACAAACCAACACACTAACAAACATTAATACACGCTAATATACACTAATACACTCCAACACACTAACAACCATAAATACACACTAATATACACAAATACTCTCCAACATACACTAATATACACAAACACACACTAATACACAGCAGCACACTAATATGAATGAATGATCTGGAAAAGAAACTAATAAATAAATAAGTAAATAAATAAGATAGAAAGAAAGTTAATTAATAAATAAACTGTAAAATGAAAGGAAAAAGAGAGAAAAATGGAAAAGAAAGTCAAGAAGGGAGAAAATGTTGAATGAATGAATGAATGAATGAATAAAATGAAAAAAGAGAATGAAAAAAAGAAGAAGGAACGAAAGAAACAGCAAAGAAAATGTCAAAAAAGAAAGAAAGAAAAACGGAAGGGGAAGTGGATGAGGTGAGGTTGACAAGGGGAAGTGGCAGAGGGTGAGGTGAACGAGGGGGGAAGTGACCGAGGGGTGAAGTGACTCCGAGGGGAAGTGGCCGAGGGGGAAGTGGACAATGGGGAAGTGATCGAGGGGAAGTGATCGAGGGGAAGTGATTGAGGGGAGGTGGCCGAGGGGGGAAGTGATCGAGGGGAAGTGGCCAAGGGGGAAGTGGACAGTGGGGAAGTGATCGAGGGGAAGTGATCAAGGGGAAGTGGCCGAGGGGGTAAGTGGCCGAGGGGGAAGTGGCCGAGGGGGAAGTGGCCGAGGGGGAAGTGATCGAGGGGAAGTGACCGAGGGGAAGTGACCGAGGGGAAGTGACCGAGGGGAAGTGGCCGAGGGGGAAGTGGCCGAGGGGGAAGTGGCCGAGGGGAAGTGGCCGAGGGGGGAAGTGGCCGAGGGGGGAAGTGGCCGAGGGGGGAAGTGATCGAGGGGAAGTGATCAAGGGGAAGTGGCCAAGGGGGTAAGTGGCCGAGGGGGAAGTGGCCGAGGGGGAAGTGATCGAGGGGAAGTGACCAAGGGGAAGTGGCCGAGGGGGAAGTGGCCGAGGGGGGAAGTGGCCGAGGGGGGAAGTGGCCGAGGGGGGAAGTGATCGAGGGGGTAAGTGGCCGAGGGGGAATTGATTGAGGGGGAAGTGGCCGAGGGGAAGTGGCCGAGGGGGGAAGTGATCGAGGGGGTAAGTGATCGAGGGGGTAAGTGGCCGAGGGGTAAGTGGCCGAGGGGTAAGTGGCCGAGGGGTAAGTGATCGAGGGGGTAAGTGGCCGAGGGGGTAAGTGGCCGAGGGGTAAGTGGCCGAGGGGTAAGTGATCGAGGGGGTAAGTGGCCGAGGGGGAATTGATTGAGGGGGAAGTGGCCGAGGGGGAAGTGGCCGAGGGGAAGTGATCGAGGGGGTAAGTGGCCGAGGGGTAAGTGATCGAGGGGGTAAGTGGCCGAGGGGGTAAGTGGCCGAGGGGGAATTGATTGAGGGGGAAGTGGCCGAGGGGGAAGTGGCCGAGGGGAAGTGATCGAGGGGGAAGTGGCCGAGGGGAAGTGATCGAGGGGGAAGTGGCCGAGGGGAAGTGATCGAGGGGGAAGTGGCCGAGGGGAAGTGATCGAGGGGGAAGTGGCCGAGGGGAAGTGGCCGAGGGGAAGTGATCGAGGGGAAGTGGCCGAGGGGGGAAGTGATCGAGGGGGAAGTGGACGATGGGGAAGTGATCGAGGGGGAAGTGGACGATGGGGAAGTGATCGAGGGGGAAGTGGACGATGGGGAAGTGATCGAGTGAGCAGTAAAGGAGACTGGGAGTGGGGTGTGTTATTTAAGCGGAGTTGAGTGGAGTGTGAAAGTCACCTACAGCGCTCCAGATCCTCACAGAGTGTGTGAAGGTTTTATTGAAGCTCCTCTGTGCTGCTCTGTGACCTTGATTAAACTGCAGATGAAAGTTAGCAGTGTGGCTTTTGTACTTTACTCACCTCTCTAACTGCTTTTCCCCGAGCTCTCCGCCCAAACATCAAACATTCATAACACTAAAAACCATCTTTCATTTTCAAAACCATCCCCTGAGACACAGTTTAATAACCACTCTTATTTCACGTCTGATTGTCAGAAGAGTCGCGTGGACGAGTCACAGCGAGATGGAAATATAGATTTTACCTCAGTGCACAATTACTGAGGAAAATACTCACGTAACTGTTATAAACAAATCAAGCTGCACATTTATTTAACATTTATAGAAGGAGTCTCCGGTGTCAGAGGGAATAGAGAGAGGGATGCTGAGGGAAAGTGTTTATAGCTGCTATAGTGTAAGTGAGAACAGGAACTCACTCGTTTCATGAACATTTTTGGTCAGTTGCTGTGGTGTAAGAGGAATAAAACACTCAGGAACATGCTGTTAGAGGAAAATAATCAACTGCAGGGTAGTAACAGCTTCCTCCACTTCCTCACACCTCCATCACTGATTATTTTCCCATAACAGCACAACACACACACACACTCTCACACCCACACACAGTGTTTATTACTTACTTAATTAAGAGAGTCCAAAGTCCTGATGTAAATATATGTACAGTGTTGATTTTATAGGCTTGATATTTGCGTATGTAATTCTTTAGAAAAAAGAGGAAAGAGGAGAATTAGCAGCAGCATTTCTTTCTAGCTGGGTCTCATGGTGTAGGCTGTAATTTCTAGTAAATATATTAAACATGGCTCTTTCACTATACATCTGTTTTGTTTCGGAAACAATAACACACTTCCTGTAAAGCTACTGTTTCCCAAGAATGAGATTCCTAAAGCAGAGGAATTTTCTGGATTTAGAACACACACACACACACACACACACACACACACACACACACACACACACAAAAGGGGGTAATTTCACGTTTAAAGTGATTAGCGCTGCTGCAGGGATTCCCACGCTCGTGTGATTTAGCGTTTGTTCAGCTGGAGGAAGAAGCGATTCAGTCCCAGTGTGAGTAACGCAGTAACAAGCCCCAGTGCATACTGGGAGGAGACGAGCTCCATCAGGACAGCAGACTGCTAATCAGCTCATTAAGCTAACACTAATTACATGAGGCAGGAGGTTAGTGCCCATAAGTGCTACATAGGGAACCTTGTCTCAAATGGGACACAGTCGATATTCTGAAGCATGTTCAATACTGCAGTTCAGGAAATAAGTGATTATCAGATGATCAGCATGAGAGAGAGAGAGAGAGAGAGAGAGAGAGAGTGTGCTCAAACAGGAGGTGAATTAGGAAGAGGAACAAATAAAATAAACAATGAATAAAGGGAGAGAAAGAAAGGTGTGATGAGAGACTGTAAGACCAAGAGAGAGAATAAAAGAGAAAATGATGGAGAGAGACTGAGAAAGAAAAATAATAATAATAATAATAATAATAATAATGAACTTTATTTTATAAAGCGCCTTTAAAAACAGCTTCTCAAAGCGTTGGGAAAAAAGCGATGTGATGTCCAACACCTCCACCTGTAACCCTGATGTGTGGAGTTAATCGTCTCTCAGCGTCTCATGGGTACAGTACAGCCGTGTGGGGTTACTGAAGAACAACAGATACATCTGAGAGAGAAAAGAACGAGAAACATGCTTTCTCGGGGTTTAGAGTTACGGGGGGGATGTAGAGTTATGGGGGTGTAGAGTTATGGGGGTGTAGAGTTATGGGGGGTGTAGAGTTATGGGGGGGATGTAGAGTTATGGGGGTGTAGAGTTATGGGGGGTGTAGAGTTATGGGGGGTGTAGAGTTATGGGGGTGTAGAGTTATGGGGGTGTAGAGTTATGGGGGGTGTAGAGTTACGGGAGTGTAGAGTTATGGGGGGATGTAGAGTTACAGGGGGGTGTAGAGTTATGTGGTGTAGAGTTATGGGGGGTGTAGAGTTACAAGGTGTAGAATTATGGGGGTGTAGAGTTACGGGGTGTAGAGTTACGGGGTGTAGAGTTACGGGGGTGTAGAGTTACGGGGGGTGTAGAGTTATGTGGTGTAGAATTACGGGGTGTAGAGTTATGTGGGGGTGTAGAGTTACGGGGTGTAGAGTTATGGGGGGTGTAGAGTTATGTGGTGTAGAATTACGGGGTGTAGAGTTACGGGGTGTAGAGTTACGGGGGGTGTAGAGTTATGCAGTTTAGAATTACGGGGTGTAGAGTTACGGGGTGTAGAGTTATGGGGGGTGTAGAGTTATGCAGTGTAGAATTACGGTTGTAGAATTACGGGTGTAGAGTTATGTGGGGGTGTAGAGTTACGGGGTGTAGAGTTACGGGATGTAGAGTTACGGGGGGTGTAGAATTACGGGGTGTAGAGTTACGGGGTGTAGAATTACGGGGGGTGTAGAGTTACGGGGTGTAGAGTTATGTGGGGGTAGAGTTACGGGGTGTAGAGTTATGTGGGGGTGTAGAGTTACGGGGTGTAGAGTTATGTGGGGGTGTAGAGTTACAGGGTGTAGAGTTATGTGGGGGTGTAGAGTTACGGGGTGTAGAGTTACGGGGTGTAGAGTTATGTGGGGGTGTAGAGTTACGGGGTGTAGAGTTACGGGGTGTAGAGTTATGTGGGGGTGTAGAGTTACGGGGTGTAGAGTTATGTGGGGGTGTAGAGTTACGGGGTGTAGAGTTATGTGGGGGTGTAGAGTTACAGGGTGTAGAGTTACGGGGTGTAGAGTTATGTGGGGGTGTAGAGTTACGGGGTGTAGAGTTATGTGGGGGTGTAGAGTTACAGGGTGTAGAGTTATGTGGGGGTGTAGAGTTACGGGGTGTAGAGTTATGTGGGGGTGTAGAGTTACGGGGTGTAGAGTTACGGGGTGTAGAGTTATGTGGGGGTGTAGAGTTATGTGGGGGTGTAGAGTTACAGGGTGTAGAGTTACGGGGTGTAGAGTTATGTGGGGGTGTAGAGTTACGGGGTGTAGAGTTATGTGGGGGTGTAGAGTTACGGGGTGTAGAGTTATGTGGGGGTGTAGAGTTATGTGGGGGTGTAGAGTTACAGGGTGTAGAGTTATGTGGGGGTGTAGAGTTACGGGGTGTAGAGTTATGTGGGGGTGTAGAGTTACGGGGTGTAGAGTTATGTGGGGGTGTAGAGTTACAGGGTGTAGAGTTATGTGGGGGTGTAGAGTTACGGGGTGTAGAGTTATGTGGGGGTGTAGAGTTACGGGGTGTAGAGTTATGTGGGGGTGTAGAGTTATGTGGGGGTGTAGAGTTACGGGGTGTAGAGTTATGTGGGGGTGTAGAGTTACGGGGTGTAGAGTTACGGGGTGTAGAGTTACGGAGTGTAGAGTTATGTGGGGGTGTAGAGTTACGGGGTGTAGAGTTATGTGGGGGTGTAGAGTTATGTGGGGGTGTAGAGTTATGTGGGGGTGTAGAGTTACGGGGTGTAGAGTTATGTGGGGGTGTAGAGTTACGGAGTGTAGAGTTATGTGGGGGTGTAGAGTTACGGGGTGTAGAGTTACGGGGTGTAGAGTTATGTGGGGGTGTAGAGTTACGGAGTGTAGAGTTATGTGGGGGTGTAGAGTTACGGAGTGTAGAGTTATGTGGGGGTGTAGAGTTACGGGGTGTAGAGTTATGTGGGGGTGTAGAGTTACGGGGTGTAGAGTTATGTGGGGGTGTAGAGTTACGGGGTGTAGAGTTATGTGGGGGTGTAGAGTTACGGGGTGTAGAGTTATGTGGGGGTGTAGAGTTACGGGGTGTAGAGCGCGCTGCTTGCAGATAGAAATAGGAAGGAAAGAAAAAACATGGAAAGAATGAAAAAGTTAAATAGGAAAAAAGAGAAAGAAATTAAGGATAATACTAAAGAGAGTTTGGTCTCTGCTGTGTGTGTGTGTGTGTGTGTGTGTGTGTGTTCTGAGTCAGTGTCCATGCTGTTCTAATCATCTGTTATTGTCCCAGATCCAGAATAAGACTAAAATGTGTGCGTGTGTGTGTGTGTGTGTGTGTTTGAGGACGAGGACGAATAGTGCAGGACGCACTGTGTGTGTTACAGAGTGGCCAGGTCTGTGTGTGACAAATCCTCCTAAAACCCCTCCCACAAAACCCACTCTCCCAAAACCCCACCCACAAAACCCACTCTCCCAAAACCCCACCCACAAAACCCACTCTCCCAAAACCCCACCCACAAAACCCACTCTCCCAAAACCCCACCCACAAATCCTACTCTCCCAAAACCCCACCCACAAAACCCACTCTCCCAAAACCCCACCCACAAAACCCACTCTCCCAAAACCCCACCCACAAAACCTACTCTCCCAAAACCCCACCCACAAAACCCACTCTCCCAAAACCCCACCCACAAAACCTACTCTCCCAAAACCCCACCCACAAAACCCACTCTCCCAAAACCCCACCCACAAAACCCACCCACAAAACCCACTCTCCCAAAACCCCACCCACAAAACCCACTCTCCCAAAACCCCACCCACAAAACCCACTCTCCCAAAACCACACCCACAAAACCCACTCTCCCAAAACCCCACCCACAAAACCCACTCTCCCAAAAGCCCACCCACAAACCCACTCTCCCAAAACCCCACCCACAAAACCCACTCTCCCAAAACCCCACCCACAAAACCCACTCTCCCAAAAGCCCACCCACAAACCCACTCTCCCAAAACCCCACCCACAAACCCACTCTCTCAGAACTCCACCCACAAAACCCACTCTCCTAAAACCCCACCCACAAAACCCACTCTCTCAGAACTCCACCCACAAACCCACTCTCCTAAAACCCCACCCACAAAGGTCACTGAAACCATGACTGTTGTTGCCTAGTAAGAAATAAAACAGTGTTGTGCTGTTATAGAAAAATTATCAACGCTATTTTGGTGTGATGCAACTTAAGAAAGAAATAAAAAAGAAAATGAAAGTGACAGAAAGAAAGAAAGAATAATCTGAAATTGAGAAAGAAAGAAAAGACGGATATCAGGAATTTTTATGCTCGACTAACAAACACTTTTTATTACTTTGCAACATGTTATTTATTTTGTACTTTATTTTCAGGCTTTTTCTTCTATTCAAATTCAGAACAGACGTGAGCGTAATGTCACAGCGAACACACACACACACACACACACAATGGATTCCTGATTTTTTTTCTTTTTTTCCGTGTTATCTCCCGACACATCTCACAGCTGTGCTGCAGCGTCGTGTTCAGAAACACAAAAGGAGATGAACAGAAAGCGACAACGGGAGAGAAAGGCTCCTCACTCGCTCCACACGCCTGTATCTGGGTCATGATTATGCAGAGTGGGAGAGAAAGTGGGAGAGAGAGTGGGAGAGAGAGAGATGGAGAGAAAGGGGCAGGCGTACTCTCAGCCTGAAAAGAGCAGCGGAATAAACGACTCTCCAAAAACACCGAGTAAAATCTGATCCATGATTTCAGCCTCGTCTGTTTTGTGTGCTTCCAAAGCGGCGAGAACAAAGACGATGTTCATCTGCTCCACATGACTGACACATCCATTCAATTACACACAAAAAATAAATATACCGTTGTCATGGTTTCACAAAAAATATGAAACGTCCTCATGTTGCAGTGAAAAGACAGACAGATAGACAGAGACAGACAGATAGAGAGAGACAGACAGATAGAGAGAGACAGACAGATAGAGAGAGACAGACAGATAGAGACAGAGAGACAGACTAAATTGATAGTCGCATTAACGTGATGCTGCTCTGTTCTATTCACTCGCACTGTCTAGTCATACTGCAGAAAATAAAGTAAAGCTCGGCATTGTGACAGAAATTCTACGATCCACGACGTGCATCACGATATTTCGACTAGTTCACAAACTACTGCATTCAAAATCTGTTCTACGCCTACAAAAATACATCTGTATTTTTATATTTCAAAAAGAAACATTGCTCTTCATTTTTGATATTTTTGGTGTTTTATTGTGAAACTCCACGTGTTCCACTCATTTAGGAATCTAGTCTGTGAGGAAAATAATCATTTTTAAATATGGGACCTAGCTATTCCTCACTCCGTTATTCCCCACCCCGATATTCCTCACTTCATTATTCCTTACTCTGTTATTCCCCACCCCGATATTCCCCACCCCGATATTCCTTACTCTGTTATTCCCCACTCCAATATTCCCCACTCCAATATTCCTTACTCTGTTATTCCCCACTCCAATATTCCCCACTCCAATATTCCTTACTCTGTTATTCCCCACTCCAATATTCCCCACTCCAATATTCCTTACTCTGTTATTCCCCACTCCAATATTCCCCACTCCAATATTCCTTACTCTGTTATTCCCCACTCCAATATTCCTCACTCCGTTATTCCTTACTCAGTTATTCCCCATCCCGTTAATCCCCACCCCATTATTCCCCTCTCCGTTATACCCCAATCCATTATACCCCACTCGTTATTCCCCAATCCGTTATTCCCCAATCCGTTATTCCCCACTCTGTTATTCCCCACTTTGGCTATTCCCCACTCCGCTATACCCCACTCCGTTATTCCTCACTCTGCTATACCCCACTCCGTTATACCCCGCTCCGTTATACCCCGCTCCGTTATTCCTCACTCCGTTATTCCCCACTCCGTTATTCCTCACCCCATTATTCTCCACTCCGTTATTCTCCACTCCGTTATTCCCCGCTCCGTTATACCCCGCTCCGTTATTCCTCACCCCGTTATTCCCCACTCTGCTATACCCCACTCCGTTATACCCCGCTCTGTTATTCCTCACTCCGTTATTCCCCACTCCGTTATTCCTCACTCCGTTATTCCCCACTCCGCTATACCCTGCTCCGTTATTCCTCACCCCGTTATTCCCCACTCTGCTATACCCCACTCCATTATACCCCTCTCCGTTATACCCCGCTCTGATATTCCTCACTCTGCTATACCTCACCCCGTTATTCCCCACTCCGTTATTCCCCACTCCGTTATTCCTCACCCCGTTATTCCCCACTCTGCTATACCCCACTCCGTTATACCCCGCTCCGTTATTCCTCACCCCGTTATTCCCCACTCCGTTATTCCCCACTCCATTATTCCTCACTCCGTTATTCCCCACTCCATTATACCCCGCTCCGTTATTCCTCACCCTGTTATTCCCCACTCCATTATTCCCCACTCCGTTATTCCTCACCCTGCTATACCCCACTCCGTTATACCCCGCTCTGTTATTCCTCACTCCATTATTCCTCACCCCGTTATTCCCCACTCTGCTATACCCCGCTCCGTTATTCCTCACCCTGTTATTCCCCACTCCATTATTCCCCACTCCGTTATTCCTCACCCTGCTATACCCCACTCCGTTATACCCCGCTCTGTTATTCCTCACTCCATTATTCCTCACCCCGTTATTCCCCACTCTGCTATACCCCGTTCCGTTATTCCCCACTCCATTATTCCCCACTCCGTTATTCCTCACCCTGCTATACCCCACTCCGTTATACCCCGCTCTGTTATTCCTCACTCCATTATTCCTCACCCTGTTATTCCCCACTCTGCTATACCCCGTTCCGTTATACCCCACTCCGTTATTCCTCACCCCGTTATTCCCCACTCCGTTATACCCCGCTCCGTTATTCCTCACCCCGTTATTCCCCACTCTGCTATACCCCACTCCGTTATTCCTCACTCCATTATTCCTCACCCCGTTATTCCCCACCCCTTTATTCCCCACTCCGTTATTCCTCACTCCGTTATTCCCTGCTCCGTTATACCCCGCTCCGTTATTCCTCACTCCGTTATTCCCCACTCCGTTATTCCTCACTCCGTTATTCCTCACCCCGTTATTCCTCACCCCGTTATTCCCCGCTCTGCTATACCCCGCTCCGTTATACCCCGCTCCGTTATTCCCCACTCCGTTATTCCTCACCCCGTTATTCCCCACTCCGTTATTCCTCACTCCGTTATTCCTCACCCCGTTATTCCCCACTCCGTTATTCCTCACCCCGTTATTCCCCACTCCGTTATTCCTCACTCCGTTATTCCTCACCCCGTTATTCCCCACTCCGTTATTCCTCACTCCGTTATTCCTCACCCCGTTATTCCTCACCCCGTTATTCCCCGCTCTGCTATACCCCGCTCCGTTATACCCCGCTCCGTTATTCCCCACTCCGTTATTCCTCACCCCGTTATTCCTCACCCCGTTATTCCTCACTCCGTTATACCCCGCTCTGTTTTTCCTCACCCCGTTATTCCTCACTCCGTTATTCCCCACTCCATCATGTTCCACTCCGTTATGTGTAAAGCTGTTATGATCTGTTATAAACATTCCACCTCGTTATGTTTCCCCATTATGTGTCATGTTTTCATGTTCCGACCTGTCACCCCTCTTTTGTTTCGCGCCGTTATGCTTCACCTCCATTATGTTCCACCCTCGTCATGTTCCCACCATCAGCCCTGCGCTTCCTAACAGAGTGGAATAAACACACGTCTTGTTGCACTGTTTCTGTGTATAGACCTTACAACTTATTTAATGTTAACACGACCAATTACGGAATTTCTATCACGCGCACCAAACGGGTCTTTACGATACCTTTAACATTAACAGGTTTGATGGGTTTTCCGATCCGATTCACTGAATCGGGTATTTTATTATTTAAACATGACTGCAACACCCCGAGCTCTGATAAAAGTGAAACAGGAATTTGATCAGCATTATTTTATTTAAAAATAGAAATATAAACAAGAGCCATATTTCCTCACACTGGTCGTAGAGGACACTGTTCCTCCTTTCATGTTGCTGATACGCGGCTGTGTGGGTGATGCAAGACATCTGAAACGCTTCAATAAAAACTGATAAAACAGTACAACGCTCACTTCACGTTAACGTGGAGAGCACTGACCTCACGTTTCTCGTTCTCTCAACAGGTTTTGGAATGGAGAGTACACCGTAGCCGTGAACATCAACGACTACCTGGACGTGTACTGTCCGTACTACGAGGAGCCGCAGCCGCTGAGCCGGATGGAGCGCTACATCCTGTTCATGGTCAACCACGACGGCTACACGACCTGCGAACACCGCATGAGGGGGTTTAAACGCTGGGAGTGTAACAGGCCGCAGAACGTCGACGGGCCGCTACGCTTCTCCGAAAAATTCCAGCTCTTTACACCGTTCTCGCTTGGCTTCGAGTTCCGCCCCGGACACGAGTACTACTACATCTGTAAGTGCCCTGATGCTGAGATTAATGCACTCTTCTACATTTCCTGTAAGCGTTCATTAGATGAGTGACTTCACTGTGAACTTCAGTAGCACAACTTACCCAGAATTCACTGTAGCTTCGTTTTCAAAAACACCGGATGAAGCTGATTAAATGAGCAATACGGTGATGGATATATTAAAGTCCTAATATTTTCACGTGGATGAAATATAGCCTCTGTTCCTCATGTTAGAGCTCTGGGTGGGTGACAGAGTGCGCACTATATTCCCCGAAATCTATTGAAAATCTCAAATCAGAGGAATTAAAATGACATCAAAATGGATTTCTTTTTATTTCCTACAGAGATTAGATTTTTCTTTTCTTTCTTTTTTAGAATGAAACCCCAAAATCTCATCATGAGTAAGGTTCTGTGTGAAATGCAATGTCATTAGTGAGGAAACATGAAATACAATACACACACAGTATTGCTTTGCATTAGCATATTAACACGGAGTCTTTGTTCTGCGGTGAGATTCTACCTTTGTTTAGTCACTTTATCATGTTTTAGTGATAATTCTGAAAAGCCTGACGATAAAAGGTGCAGGAGGAATAAAGAATTCAAAAAGAAAAGTAATGCCTCCTGGAAAAATACATTTTCAAGCCTGATTAGACCACACCCCCGAGCTGGAGCTGTGATTGGACAGTGGTGGCATTTTAGTGTGACGCGACTGCAGCACACTGATGAAAGTAAAATGTATCCGATTCTGCTCCGAGGTCAGCGTTTAATTATTTAAAAAAAATTAATCCTGCTGTTTTTCACTTTACAAATTCAACAAACTACAATTTACGGTCAAATTTGACGTTATCATAGCTAGCTAATGTTAGCAGAGTCAACTGACAACTTAACGCAAGACGACTCGTGCACAATCTGACACTCAAAATGACTCTCGTAGCAGTCCATCGCAAAACCCAAACATTTGCATTCCGATCCTTAAATCCCACCCCGTCGCGTTCCGATCCTTAAGTTCCACCCCGTCGCGTTCCGATCCTTAAGTTCCACCCCGTCGCGTTCCGATCCTTAATTCCACCCCGTCGCGTTCCGATCCTTAAGTTCCACCCCGTCGCGTTCCGATCCTTAAGTTCCACCTCTTCTGTTCCATCTGAAAATTTGCATTGTCATGAAGTTATTTTCTGGGGTTAGTTATGTCTGCAGATTTGGGTTCTCCCGGGGGCCAAAGTGACATCTCCTCTCCAGTCAGCAGGAAGTGCTGACCTAGGGCTCTGATAGGCTGGAGGCTTTACGCTTTCATTACTTGTTAGCTACATTAACTGTGTCGCTCCAGTACAAAACTTGACACATTAAATGTGTCAGCTGGTTGACTACATTTGGCCTAAAGAGGACATCGTAATTTTACTTTTCATTTTTGGCCAACCTGCTGCTTTAAATGATCATTTCCACATACCGCTGAATCTCATATCCGTGATGTTTTCAGATCGAGACAGAGAGAAGGATAAAAAGAGAGAGAGGAAGGGCAGAACCACAATTTCTACAAACTTTAATAGAAAAAAGAAATGAAGACAAGAAAGTTTTGTGAATTGAGTGGCAGAGCTTCGTTATAATGAAATCAATAACGAACACAACCTCATATACTGAAATCAATAATGTAGTCAGCAGGAGGATGATGGGATAAAACACCAGGCCTTGAAGGGCAGCCAGCTAAAATGAATACTGTAATTTTGGGTTTGACTTCATTATGTTTCCCGCCTCTGGCCACGTTCCCCCGCACGCTCTCAGACTTTCAGTTAATGCTGGATTTTATCATTTATTTTCACCCTGCAGAAATATGTACGCGAGGAACTCTGTTCTGTTATTGTGCTAATATTCATTTAATCACTGCATCTGAATAATTGAGTTTTAAACGCAGCAATACACAGCCGTGGATTCTGATTGGTCAGAACGTTTATATCAATGCGCTCGTCCTAATACGGTATGGTTTCTATAGTAACGGCCGATTCACCGCGGACGCTCCACTGATAATGAACAGATTAAAAAATCTTTCATTTGATCAGGTTTCCATCAAGTAAGGAGATGTTTATGTAACATGTGTGGAAGGAGTCTCCAGTGTCAGTGCTGTGTAACAGACAGAGGTGACGCTGTAACTTTAACTAACTCGGTTACACAACAACCTGCGTAAATATTTTTTGTCTCATTAACATGAAGAGAGGGAATAAAGAGAGAGAGAATAGAGAGAGAGGGAATAGAGAGAGAGAGAATAGAGAGAGAGAGAGAATAGAGAGAGAGGGAATAAAAAGAGAAGGAATAAAAAGAGAAGGAATAAAGAGAGGGGGAATAGAGAGAGAGAATAAAGATGGAGGGAATAGAGAGAGAATAGAGAGAGAGGGAATAAAGAGAGAATAGAGAGAGAGAATAGAGAGAGGGAATAAAGAGAGAGAATAAAGAGAGAATAGAGAGAGAGGGAATAGAGAGAGAGAATAAAGAGAGAGAATAAAGAGAGAGAATAGAGAGAGGGAATAGAGAGAGAGAATAAAGAGAGAGAATAGAGAGAGAGAATAGAGAGAGGGAATAGAGAGAGAGAATAAAGAGAGAGAATAGAGCGAGGGAATAGAGAGAGAGAATAGAGAGAGGGAATAGAGAGAGAGAATAAAGAGAGAGAATAAAGAGAGAGAATAGAGAGAGAGGGAATAGAGAGAGAGAATAAAGAGAGGGAATAGAGAGAGAATAAAGAGAGAGAATAGAGAGAGAGGGAATAGAGAGAGAGAATAAAGAGAGGGAATAGAGAGAGGGAATAGAGAGAGGGAATAGAGAGAGAGGGAATAGAGAGAGGGAATAAAGAGAGAGAATAGAGAGAGGGAATAAAGAGAGGGAATAGAGAGAGGGAATAGAGAGAGGGAATAGAGAGAGGGAATAGAGAGAGAGAATAGAGAGACAGAATAGAGAGAGAGAATAGAGAGAGAGAATAGAGAGAGGGATGGTGAGGGAACGAGTGTTTGTTTATAGCTGCTATAACGTGAGTGAGAACAGGAACTCCTCGCTTCACCGATGTTCCACAATGTGAAATGTAACTACAAACGGATAAAAAGTGTAACCAAGCTTTCTTCATCTTTGGGAAGCTGAAACTGAAGACAGTAAAAGACAGTAGGTCCTATAATAACATCAACACCACGGATCCTGGAATAAAGTCCAACCATTTTATTCTGAATGAAAGTCTGATACAGAAAGTGTGATGAGATTCTTTAATGAGTAAAGTGCAGTTGTTGGAGAGTTGCTGTGGTGTAAGAGGAATAAAACACTCGGGGACGTGCAGTCGGAGGAAAACAATCACCTTCAGAGTGTTAACGCGAACTCCTTCAGCACATCTGGAATGTGCCACAGGATTTTATTTTAAACAGAATGTCCTTCTGTAATTCCTCCTCTACACCGTCACTCCTGTTTCGTTTCGCACCAGACTGCTTTCTACAATCTGTTCTTTACTAATGTGTTTAATAAAATCACCGAGGACTTTTCTAGGTTAATATAATAACTCAGTGACCAAAACTTTCCAGAGGAGAGGTCCAGCTTCTCCTGCTCGCGACCCGAGAAACCGCCTGCATCCATCCCTGTCTCGGTCTCTGTTTCTCATTCAAGCGTTTAATGACACACTTCTTGCATCAGATTGTGACCTTGAGGCACTTTTTGTGTTGCTTCAGTGAAACCGCAACCTGAATTTTAAGAGACTGGAGCGTGACGGAAAGATACTGGACTTAAAGGCGCACGTGCACATGTAAATACACAAAAGAGCTTCATTTAACGGAGTTCTTCGCCTACAGAACTCACATGGCTAATCTCTCTGCGTGTCGGAAGACAGATTTGTGACGTTTAATAATTCAGATTTTTCTCGTATTGAAAGGCTGCGGTTCTCGGATGTGTGTTCTCCGTCTCGACCCGTCAGTTCTCCGTCACCGCACTCGTGTACTCTGTTGGGTTTTGGGGTTTTTTTATCAGCAAAAACATTAAGAACTCTTCGGTCCGTAGCGCCCGGTGACTGCATCGATGTTTTACTCGGAGATTCCGACAGGCTTCATGACGTCCATCTTGATTGCTATGTGTCTGTTATCTTCTGGAGTCCCGCGAGATTCAGACCTAAAAACTCACTCGCGCTGCTGTCATGTGTAAAAATAAACAACGACAAAAAACCTTTTTAAAAGGAGTATTTTTATTCTGTACACACAGCATAGGATTTGTACTGTATGTGTATTTGAATTCTTCCCAGAGAATGTGCTCTGATATCGCCAAGTGTAAACTCCTCGTGCTGAAGACTTCCGAAAACTTAAAGTTCCAGCTTGACCTCTGACTGTTACACAGCGCTGACACTGGAGACTCCTTCCATACACGCTACATAAACATCTCCTTACTTCAAGAAACCTTCACCACATCAACAGTGTTTTATAATCGGTTTATTATCAGTGGAGCGTGCGCTGTACACGTCCCTGTGAACGAGCCGTTACTATAGAAACCATAACGCATTAGAGCATTAATATAAACCTGCGCTACTGTCAGAGCCGCTGTTCTAGAGAACTCATCAGCACCTGACGACCAATCAGAGTCCAGGAAGCAATCATGATTAACAAACCTAAATGAGAAACACTGGAACGTGACACGTGATACACGCGCTGTACTGAAGAGGTTAATCACGAGCACACTGTTGCTAGGCAACTGGATGCCAAGTAAAAGCTAGCTAATTTCCAGGGCTAACGACTGAGCTAGCTAGCACGTGCAGTAACTCCCGTTTGTCGTGCAGACGGTGAGAATGGAAATGAAACAGAACCATCAGGAACATTTCCCTTAGACGAGCCAGAAATTCAGTAAAATTACACTGCAGTTCAATTTTATCCTGAACTGCGAACGCAAATAACACGAGTTACAAACTTCTGGGTTTAAACAAGGTCGATATCGAGTCATGTTCCTGCTGCTGGAATCTTCTTCTCGGAGTTCAACGAGACAAAGTTAGTGGCACGCGAACCACGTTGCGTACTGACGTTATAAACATCACCGACTAATAATCTCTCCAAGACGTACCTGACGATTAAAACTCCTCCCACTGCATTACATCATAACACACGCGAAGCATGAGTCGGCGTTTTTAACGGCGAAAAGAAACACGTCATTTTACAGTGAGATGAACGAGGAAAGCAGCAGGAAGCTGGCGGTTTAACATGAACGCTCGAGTAACAGCTGATTACAGATACTCGTATCATTTTCTTTAAAAACTACTAAAGCTTCCAACATTTTATTTAGTTTAACGGAAGCATTTCACACAAACTCACTTGTGTTGTAAATATAATACATATAATAATACAGTAGAAATCAAATCAAATCAAATCCTACAGAAGAAGAACCAGTTTCTCTTCCAAATCCACAGGATCCGATGTCGAGAAGTTTTCTCTGACATCCGATCCACCGTTTATTTACTGATACTGGGTATCAGATTAGTGCCGTCTCTAATTTCTACACGTGACGCAACTGATCAGATTTGAGATGAACTCAGACTGCAGGAGTAAATTCCCCTGATTTAAATCCGATCAGGATTCGGATCAGACCAGCTTAAGAGGATAACAGAGTTCAGTCAGACATTACAGTGTGCACAAAAATATTATAACTAAACTAATTAAAGAAAACCAAACAGGTTTGTTTTATTTATTTATTTATTTCTCCATAAATCGTGCTCAGACTTTAAAACTTCTGTCCTCTCTGGTAGAAGAATTCCTCCCTGACATGAGCGAGGAAGAGAAGCGGTCCTTCTCTGTGATTTAGAGAATGAAGGTGAAATCATTTCTGTTTTTTTTTTAATCATGATGTATCGTGTCTCTGATTTATCGTCCGTCCCTGCAGTGAGAATCTATTTCCAGAGGAAATCACTTTACACCCGCGAGTCCGTCTGACCTCTTCGCAATCAGATCAACAATAAGACGCTGATATTTGTTCCTTCTGGACGAAATTGCTCTGACCTTCTCCAGCTCGGCTGCTGTCATTTAAAACATCCCATCATGCACTTCTTCCCCTTGCTAAATTACACCGGGAGAAAAAGAGCAGATCGAGTCGGATCATAGCGAGAATCTCGCGTTACACTCCGTCATTCCGGTCACGTCCGAGTATCGACTCTCAGTAATTTAGAGTAATAACCATTTTCTCCATTATTCTCAACTCGCTGGTGTTGAATGTGGCCTGAGATGATGATGATGGATGATTTCACTGAGGATTTTATTCAGTCAGTATTCTGTTTAACACACATCATGCTGCGTGATCAAAACTCAGACTCCTGCTGTTTTACACATACAATAATACATGCGGTTTTTAATACGTTAGATATATTCCATCATTTCTTCTGATTAAAACGTCATTATAATGTAAAAAGCTCTACTGAAACCCTCTGACTGTTACACAGCGCTGACACTGGAGACTCCTTCCATACACATTACACAAACACCTCCTTATTTCAAGAAAACTTCACCACATCAACAGTGTTTTATAATCGGTTTATTATCAGTGGAGCGTGCGCTGTACGCGTCCCCGTGAACGAGCCGTTACTATAGAAACCATAACGCATTAGAGCGAGAGCATTAATATAAACCTGCGCTACTGTCAGAGCCGCTGTTCTAGAGACCTCATCAGCACCTGACGACCAATCAGAGTCCAGAACTCAGCAGCACTTTTAACCATTTACAACATTTAATAAAACAGCATTTTAATTACATTGGTTACTGCAGTTCAGAATATATCCAGTAGGGGGATCACATGATCACATGATCAGCTAAAAACAACTGGAATCAGTCGCGTGTTTAAAATAACAGAGATTTTGTACTTTTTTTAATCACAAAAAAAGAAAGTTGATATACAAGTCTAATTTAATAAAACAAGTCGAACACACTGTGTCTGATGGTGCGATGACCATGGTTACCATAGCAACTTATGTCTGCAAGAGGCTTAACGGCTCACACTAAACACAACGCACAAGTGTTAATTGTGTCTCAGCGAATCTGCGTTATAACATTACAGAGCTGCAGCGTTGCTAATTGAGCTGTTAGCTAGCTAGCTTTTGAGAATGTTATGAAACCGTTTACGAGAACACCTTCTGACCAATCAGAATCCAGAGCAGCAGCGTGGTGTAAACGAGTCTGAATCTGCGTTCTCGATCACGTGTTTCAGTAAACATTAAAACACAGTCAGGTTTTATTTTTAACTAAAAGCCGGTAAAAATCTCCACACTGACCTCCAATCAGCCTCGACGCAAGACTTTACAGAGGATCGGACATTTTCATTCCTGGACGGTTGGAGGGGCGATACTGAGGAGAGGAGGATGGAGGAAAGAGGGGTGTCAGGGGCGATACTGAGAGGAGGATGGAGGAAAGAGGGGTGTCGGGGGCGATACTGAGAGAGGAGGATGGAGGAAAGAGGGGTGTCAGGGGCGATACTGAGAGGAGGATGGAGGAAAGAGGGGTGTCAGGGGCGATACTGAGAGGAGGATGGAGGAAAGAGGGGTGTCGGGGCGATACTGAGAGGAGGATGGAGGAAAGAGGGGTGTCAGGGGCGATACTGAGAGAGGAGGATGGAGGAAAGAGGGGTGTCAGGGGCGATACTGAGGAGAGGAGGATGGAGGAAAGAGGGGTGTCAGGGGCGATACTGAGGAGAGGAGGATGGAGGAAAGAGGGGTGTCAGGGGCGATACTGAGAGGAGGATGGAGGAAAGAGGGGTGTCAGGGGCGATACTGAGGAGAGGAGGATGGAGGAAAGAGGGGTGTCAGGGGCGATACTGAGGAGAGGAGGATGGAGGAAAGAGGGGTGTCAGGGGCGATACTGAGAGGAGGATGGAGGAAAGAGGGGTGTCAGGGGCGATACTGAGGAGAGGAGGATGGAGGAAAGAGGGGTGTCAGGGGCGATACTGAGGAGAGGAGGATGGAGGAAAGAGGGGTGTCAGGGGCGATACTGAGAGGAGGATGGAGCAAAGAGGGGTGTCGGGGCGATACTGAGAGGAGGATGGAGGAAAGAGGGGTGTCAGGGGCGATACTGAGAGAGGAGGATGGAGGAAAGAGGGGTGTCAGGGGCGATACTGAGAGGAGGATGGAGGAAAGAGGGGTGTCAGGGGCGATACTGAGAGGAGGATGGAGGAAAGAGGGGTGTCAGGGGCGATACTG
>NC_071271.1:26966825-26969325 GCF_023375685.1 Ictalurus furcatus
TTCATCAATAATGTAACGTCTTCGCTCAGTTCTCATTAGCCGTGTGCTGATGCTAGCCTTGTGTAGTATTACAATAAACTATTAAAGTAAACTATTAAAATAAACTATTAAAATAAAGTATTAAAATAAAGTATTAAAAGGTTCTCATTGGACAGCATTTAATTAACTGTAAACACACACAAGCTGTTCAGGGCGGAGCCTTAAAAATATAGTGTTCTAGTAAGAATACTAAAAATTAATTATCATGCTTCTTCTCTTCCTCTGCTCTCTCTCGCTCTCTCTCTCTCTCTCTCTCTCTCTCTCTCTCTCTCTCGCTCTCTCTCTCTATCTCTCTCTCTCTCTCTCTCTCTCTCTCTCTCTCTCTCTCTCTCTCTCTCTCTCTCGCTCTCTCTCTCTCTCTCTCTCTCTCTCGCTCTCTCTCTCTCTCTCTCTCGCTCTCTCTCTCTATCTCTCTCTCTCTCCCTCTCTCTCTCTCTCTCTCCCTCTCTCTCTCTCTCCCTCTCTCCCTCCTGTGTTTCAGACGGTTCGGCGTTCGAGTCTCCGGAGCCGTTCCTGATCGACCGAAGCGTGACTGTGGAACTTCACTTGAGTGTGTTAATGTTGTGGGCGGCTGCGTTGGTCCTGATGGTGATGCGAATGTAGGATTTGCAGTTTTATTCTCTCCTTTTTGCCCCTCAGGGAAGTGTCTCTGCCCTTCTTCTGCCCCACGCGTGCTAATGAGCACTAAAGCTACAACACTAAACAGAACGATGAGGTCTGTCACTGAGGAACAGATGGATTGTCGTTCTTTTTTTGGGGAGGGGAGGGGGCGGGGTTTGTTACGTGACATGATGCATGGATACTAAACGCAGCAACGTGGCTTTTTTTTCTTTGCTTTCTCCAACATGATTAATGGCATGACATCTGAGAACGAGTTCAGTTCGGAAGAAACTCCTTTTTAAAGGGACGTTTTGGGATTCCTCACCTCGTCTCGACCCTGAGGGTCGCGTCCCTCCGACCGATGACACCACAGGACAACTTTAAGGGTTTTTTTGGAAGATTTGAGAACCAGCACCCATGAAAACTAGCTGTAGACTTATTCACATGCATGTGAAACACTGTGAGGAAAAAAAAGAGAAAATAATTCTTACAATATTAATATTAACTATATTTTTTACTGGTGAACAATCGCTGGACGCTGTATCAAAGCGACATGTTGTTGAGTCAGAAAAAAAGAAAATGGCCGTGTTTTGTCTCTGTTTAATGTGAAAATCTCCATCCGGATAAAAAGCACAGAGTTTTTTTTGTATTATGTTTCATGTTATTTTTGTAGCGTTTAAAAGCAGCATTAATTATTTATGCGACATGGGGAAAGGTTTTTAGTGTCTCGTGTGACGGTGAATCAGCAGCTCTGAGAAACTCTCCTTCAGCGTCTGTTGGGCGTCGGCTGACTTTAAACTCTCACGTTACGGTAAAAGCCGAACGTTTTATCTGGCGTTACGATATCATGCCGATATTTTAAACAGGTGGAGCGATCACCGTGTTTTTCACACATTCACGTCTTTCAAATACTAAGAGCCCTAAGAAGATGGCTCACCTCATGCTGCCTACCTAGGGACCTTACACAGGTGACGATATTTTAGCGTGTCGTGTGTGTTGAAAATCGTGATACATCAGCACATGCCTACCTTCAGTACCGTGAAAGTGTTTGATGTGTGAAAAAGCGATGCCCAACCAGCGCACCTGCCGACGCCCCCACATGCCCACCCAGCGACACACCCACCTCCTGACACCCCCACATGCCCACCCAGCGACACACCCACCTCCTGACACCCCCACATGCCCACCCAGCGACACACCCACCTCCTGACACCCCCACATGCCCACCCAGCAATATGACCATTTGCCAACGCCCCCACATGCCTACCCAGTGACACACCCACTTCCTGACACCCCCGCATGCACACCCAGCGACACGCCCACCTGCCGACGCCCCCACATGCCCACCCAGCAATGCCTGCTGCACTCCGCCATGTTGTGTTTTTCATGCAAGCTTTTGTACAGCCATCTTTCTTCGTGCACAATGGAGAGAATGAAATGAAAAATAAAATAATTTGTCTACAACATTCCATGTTTGTGTTACTGTAATATATTTTATATATATATATATGTATATATGTGTGTGTGTGTGTGTATGTGCGTGTGTGTGTATGTATGTGTGTGTGTGTGTGTGTGTGTGTGTAAACGTTGAGTTCAATGTACTGTTCAAATTTGTAAAATTCTTATGTAACAACGAATTAATAAAAAATACATTTTAATAGCCACACAAACCTTTTACACAAAATAATCTACGGTTCTTCTCCACCATCTTTCAAGTTCACGTTAAATTGCTGTAAGAAACGAATACAAAATAAAATAAAATAATCCCATTGCTCCAGTTTTGCTGGAGTCTACAACACGATTAGCATAAACGATAGCACTAGAGTTACGATGGTACTGTAAGAATCTTACAGTTGTCCTG
>NC_071271.1:26974325-26981825 GCF_023375685.1 Ictalurus furcatus
CAAAATACGGCAGCGTAGACAAAGGCATAGTGAGACGATACCGTGAGACAAAGAGTGCATTGCAAACTGTGACTATATACAAGAGTGCTACTTACCAGGAACGTGAATCAGGTGCAGGTGGTCATGTGACACTGATGAGTATGGTGCAGTGACTGCTGGGAAATGAAGTCCAGAGTTCCCTCACTGATACATGACAGAACCCCCCAAGGGCGCTTCTCCTGGCGCGCCCAAAATGTAATCCCTCCCTCTGGCGTAAAGCGTATTTTAGGAAGGTGAATATGTGTGTATTGAATTTTGAATGCTGGAATTTTGTTTTCAATCAAAATATTCAAACCCAGTGAATTGCAGAGGAAACTAATTCAAGCACTGATATTGCTGTGTTTTTTCCCCAATTTGTGTCAAATTGCTGGGCAGAAAAATTCAAGTATTGTTATTGCGATATGTTTTTATTCAGTTTATGTAATTCAACGTGCCATTTTGCCTTGAGGACATTTGGCACTATTATACTTCCATAAATGTGTAAAGGACATTAGACGTTGGATGACTATTAACTTCCTTTTACTTAATTCTGATAAGACAGAAGAACTTGTACTAGGACCACGTGTGGCTAGAAGTGATCTTTCTGATCTCACAGTAACTCTGGATGGTTTTCTGTGTCATCATGTGCAGCAGTAAAAGACCTCGGAGTGATTATTGACTCCAGTCTATCATCGGAAGCTCATGTAGATAATATTACTAGGATAGCCTCAGAAATATCTCCATATACATGGGGATTTGTGTAAAGCTGCTGTAAAACATTCTGTAAGTTATTGTAAAACTCGATACAGGATGAACCTGGTCTTGCCTACAGCACCATATCTGCTCGATCAGCACGGCCTCAAGCATCCAGACATGTTTTTTTCGAAGCTCTTGACTCTTTCACTCTGGAGAAATACACAATGCCACGCTGCAGTTCTTTCTGTGGATCACGCACAAATCTTTATGGTTTGTATAAGAGAGCTTCATGTTCAATTCCATTCTTATCAGCCAGACGGTAAATGAACTGCGAGTCAGTTCCCAATTGCCTCTGCTGCCTCGTCGTGTCATGCAGAGCTGAATATCAGACCTGACTCTATAATCAAGGCCAGAGATTCTGTTTAGAGACGGCATCGAATAGTGTTCTAGTGTTTTCTGCTCTTCGTCAGATCATCAGTCATGGACGTGGACATGTTTTGCTTGTTTCCAGCACAAACCGTTTATCTCTGCCCAATATATAATCCGCAGCTACAGGGTATGCAGTCAATCATCAGTTGTCTGGACAGCAGCACGAGGCTCAGTGCCTCATTTACGGACGCAACAAAAAGATGCAGAATTGTGAAAAGTGGGTGTGGTCATGTGGTCTCTGGTGAGTGTACGTAGCTGGAACAGTTAGCTTACTTTGCTAATCTAATCTGAGAACTAAACTGTAGCTTTCCTTGTCACTGGGGCGAAACCGTCAGGGGGACGTGTTTTCTACACTACTTTTATTCTTCATTAAGTAGAAATGAATATAAAATACAGTCAAGACATTGACAAGGTTAGAAATAATGATTTCTGTTTAAAATAATTCAGTGCTTCATTTGCAGTAATTACATCCTTGCACACTTTAAGCATTCTAGTTCGGCAGTTTATTGAGGCAAGCAATTTCACTCCATGTCTCCTGAAGCACCTCCAACAAGTTGGATTGGCTTGATGGGCCAACTGATGGGCCAAGTCCCTTGATGGGCCAATTTTTCCTACCATCTGGTCAAGCTGCTCCCACAACATCTCAGTAATGAGTCTTTATTAGTCACATATGCATTACAGCACAGTGAAATTCTTTTCTTCATATATCCCAGCATGTCAGGAAGCTGGGGTCAGAGGTCAGGGTCAGCCATGATACAGTGCCCCTGGAGCAGAGAGGGTTAAGGGCCTTGCTCAAGGGCCTAACAGTGGCAGATTGGCAGTGCTGGGGCTTGAACCACCGACCTTCTGATCAGTAACCCAGAGCCTCAACCTCCAAGCCTCCACTGCCCCTGTTGAGATCGGGTGAGATCCGTTCAGATCGGGTGAGATCCAGCGAGATCCGGTGATTGCACTGACCAATCCATTACAGACAGAATTCCAGAATTCTAGCTGACCGCTTCTTCCCTAAATAGGTCTTGCATAATTTGGAGCAGTGCTTTGGGTCATTGTCTTGTTGTGGGATGAAACTGGCTCCAATCAAGCGCCGTCCACAGGCTATGGCATGGAGTTCCCCTACACACACCTTTCCAGGTAAAAGATGCACCTGTTCCACCTGTGTGAAAAGGACTGATGCAGCTTAGTAACCTTTGTTTCTGAGAGCATATAAAAGACCATGAAGGTTTTATGTTATTTAATGATTCTTGAGTTTACAGTGAATCCGTCGAACGCTGTTAGAATCAAAGCTGTTTAAGTCAAGGGTTCTAAAACAGTTTCCAGTCAGAGACATCTTTACAGTCCACAGACCCCCTCAGCACTGATTTATAGATTTTGGATTTATTGGCACCACAGAGCTTTTTAGGAAGGCTTGTAGAGATTTAAAACAAAACCCTTTCGATTCAAATGACCTGCGAAATAGATGAATAACTATACTGCTGTCAGAGCGCCACCTGGTGTCAGCAGGATGCGTTTACATTGTGCAGACCAGCCTGAGAGACAGACTCTGGTTCTGCCAAAGCTTAAATTATATAATCTAATATCCTCACATATATTTTGGGGGGGGGGGGGTCAGTGTTTTACAGAGTAAAAGTGTCCTTGTAAGGATGACAAAAACAAAACAAACAAGTACAGTGCATTACATCAGTAACATATTTCTGTATTATAAACTCTTACAAGATTTTGAGATACTGGATTGTTGATTTCTGTGAGCTGTACGCCCTAATCATCGAGATTAAACAAAAAAAGGCTTGAGATATTTCACTTTATGTGGAATGAATCTAGAATATATTAAAGTTCCACTTTTTAAATTAAATTACGGGGAAAAAAGAACTTTTCCATGATATTCTAATGTTTTGAGAAGCACCTGTAGATCCATGTCCTCCACACCACAGGGGGGCGCCATCTAGAGTACACTCATTATGTGATGTTTGGTTATAGTGAAAAGTCGCTATTTATTTATTTTTTAAAATTAAAATAAAAAATGCTTTATATTATGAAAGATTATATATATATATATATATTTATATTAGTAAACGTACAACAAAACATATTTTACTGAATATAGCATATTAACATTATTAATTAAATGTATATAAAAATAACGACACATCAGATCCTACTGGAAAGTGTTTTCTCAGTCTAGTTTTAAAGGCTCCAGCGTTAGTGTTTTCTCTGATTAAGATGCAGGTTATAATTCTGTCTCTATAGGATTAATGAGTTTGGGGAGTTTCGAGGAGATTTGTGGAGATGTATAACTACACGGGTGTGTTGCAGCTGCTGGTCTCGCACCGCTGGGAAGAGATTTTAATCATCTCCTTTAATTAGACTCGTAATTAGATGCGATGCTGGGAGATCAATAATTCTGGATATTTCCTGTCTAAATAACAACATGACATTACACGAGGTTGGGAAACTGTCACTCATTCATGATGGCATTTAAAGTTACATTTCAAACTTAAAGCCTTAATAAGGGAATATTTTAGTGTACTGTTCATGGATTTTGTTGTTAATCAGAGGCTTAACTGTGATTGATTGACGCTACATTACAAGATGTAAACCTTTTATAAAATTGCTGGTCTGGTTTTGAGTCTGGTTCCTCTCGAGGTTCCTCAGATCGTCTCGGGGAGTTTTTCCTCACCACCGTCGCCTCTGGCTGCTCATTGGAGATAAATTCATACATTTAACATCTATATCCTGAGTGTATATATTTCTGTACCGCTGCTCTGGGACAACGTCCACTGTTAAACACGCTACACACACAACACTGAACATGAAAGACAGGACAGTTGGTTTGGACATGGTAGTGACAACATTTCAATTCTCCTTTTTTCCCCCTTGTCCCAATATCTGAACAGATGAGATGCTGATGCTCAGAGGTGTGATCAGACCACACGGTCATCTCACCATCTTCTCAGTGACACTATCATCACAGACAGCACACACAGCTGAATGATTAGAGCTCTCATCTCTCAAGCATCCTGCAGGCTCGGTTCGTGTAGATCACCGTGATGGAGACGTTCTCCCAGACAAGCTGAGAACGCTCATGTGGATGAAATAAAACTGTGTAAATGTCACAATCCCACAGCTTCAGAAAAAGGACAAACGCTTCATAAATCCAGTGCTGTGGTTTGAGGGTTATATTGCTCTTATAAGGTTCTAGGTTAGAAGGTCCCTGATCAGAAGGTCGAGTAAGGCTCTTACCCCTCTCTGCTCCGTGGGTGCGGTACCATGGCCGATCCTGTGCTCTCACCTGAGGGATATGCCAAGAAAAGACTTTTTGTGCTGTAATGTTTACGTGACTCATAAAGGCTTGCTGTATCTATGAAAATGGTTTTAGATCATCAGAAGAATCCAGACAGTAGCTTAGCGAGCTAGATAAACATGGAGAACAGTCAAAAGTTTACGACGAGACTTTTTTCAGCCGTGGAGGATTTCTCTGCCCTTGCCCGCACACGTCCACGTGTTTAACTAGGATGATTTTACACGTATAAACAGCTCTGAAACGGTTTAACAGTACCAGGACAGCTTTATACCTTATTTTGTGTCAGTGTATATTCCTCCAGCAGTCCTGGATAGATGTCTCTGCTGCACTGAGGGCTGAACTGAACAGAAGATGGCTGTTTAAAAGCTTTTCATGGCCACGGTGTCCTTGTGGGATCGGTGTCGTTATCAGCGGCGTGCAGAAAGCTGGCGTGATGGTGGGACACATTTCAGTCTGGTGAGCTGCTCGGTTCTCTCGCTGTGAGGTGTGTTTGGATCAGGCTGGATTGTGAGGAGATCTGTTTGCAGGCTTTCTGCACATCTCTGAGGTCCTGAATCGTCTGTTTGGCATTCAGGACCTTTAGCAGTCGTTCCACTGTGGAATAAATCATTCTTTTTTCAGGTCCGACCCCTAACACATTTCTGTAAAGGTCTTAAAAGCAACACATTCACTGTGTCGGAAAGTCACTACCTTATGCTCTATTAGCGTTATAGGAACAGAAACACCAAACATCAATGGATACAAAGTGGTTTTGTGTATTAAATATATTCAGTGACCTCCACTAATATTGGCACCCTTGATAAATATGAGCAAAGAAGGCTGTGAAAAAATTGACTTTATTGTTTATCCTTTTGATCTTTTGTTCAAAACATTCACAAAAAATGCCCTGCTCTCGTGGATATTGTTTGATCATCCTAACCCTTACAGTTTATTTGTGAAATTCTTGACTTTCTTCCCATTTCCTTCACATTCACACCGTTGGTTAGAGAGGTTGAGACATAAACGGGAGTGTGTTTAGTTTCATTCTGTCACACTCCAAACCTGCGCTCTGAGATTTCTATTTTCAACATCTTGCAGTCAATAGAATCCACAGGTTTCTGATGCCGAATTCCTTTGTGGAGTTTCAGAACTCTGTGTTCCTTCATTCGCGATCCTTATCATCTATTACTCCTGTGCTTTGGATTGTTGTCTTGCTGCGGAATCCAGTTGTGCTCGAGTTTAAACTTACGGACTGAAGACCGGACATTCTCCTTTAGGATTTTCTGCTAGAGAGCAGAATTCATGTTTCCCTCAATTACTGCACGTTGCCCAGACCCTGAAGCAGCAGAGCATCCCCACACCATCACACTGCCTCCACCATGCTTCACCATAGGTATGATGATCTTTTTGTGGAATTCGGTGTTTGGTTTACTCCAGATGTAACGGGACTCCTGTCTTCCAAACCGTTCCACTTTCCACTCATCAGTCCACAGAACATTCTCCCAAAAGGTTTGAGGATCATCAAGGTGTGTTTTGGTGAAATTCAGTCGAGTCTTAATGTTCTTCTGGGTTAGCAGTGGTTTTCACCTCGCCACTCTTCCATGGAGCCGTTTTCCCCCAGTGTCTTTCTGATAGTGGAGTCATGAACAGTGACCTTTATTGATGTAAGAGAGGCCTGTAGGTCCTTCGATGTTCTCCTTGGCTGTTTTGTGACTTCCTGGATGAGTCGTCGCTGTGCTCTTGGAGGAATTTTGGAAGGTCTGACACTTCTGGGAAGGTTCACTACTGTGCTGGGTTTTTCCATTTGGAGATAACGGCTCTCGCTGTGGTTCTTTGGAGTCCCAGAGCCTTTGAAATAGCTTTGTAACCCTTCCCAGACTGATGTACTTCAATCATCTTCTTCCTCATCATTTCTGGAATTTATTTCAGCTTTGGCACAGTGTGTTATTAAATAAGATCTTTTAACCAACTCCATGCTGCTGAGAAAGTTCTCTGTAAGTGTGGATGTGATTGAACAGGGTTTGCAGTAATCAGACTTGGTTGTGTCTAGTCCAGCTGAACCCCATTATCAATGCAGTGTCAAAGATTTGGGGAATTAATAACTACGGGGGCAAATACATTTTCACACAGGCCCAGTTGGTACTGGAGAACTTTTTTGCTTCAATAAATAACATGATCATTTAAAAACTGTCATTTCTATTCAGTCAGGCTGCATTTGTTTTATCTTTGCTTTGGTTTTAATTTCTGAAACTGTTTAGTACGAGGAGAGAGAAACAAAAATATAAAATACTTTATGAAAAAGACTTTTTCTCAGCACAATTCCATGTGAAGGTTTTCCCAGGCCAACACACATGTTAAAAACAGTAGCCTTGGAACTCTAGTTTGGAGTGAGACAGGACAAAATGAAGTGTGCTCAGGTTTTCTCCCAACGTCACTAACCAACTCCACGAATGTGGTGAAGATCGGAGATAAAAACTTGTTCCCCAAAAATCACAAAGACCCTCACAGTTGTGGGCTGGGCGAGAATTCTGGCTTTCTCAGACTTCCCCCAAATTCCCACAGTGGATATCTGAGGTCAAGACCTAGACAGGCTTTGTTTCCCTGACACACTCCAGAGCTGTAGAAGATGATCATTTACCCATGTGAAGGTTTTCTCATGTTAGATCTGAGCGTCTCGGACCTCGGGTTTGGAGTGTGATAGGATGAAATTAAACACACCCCCGTTTATGCCTCAACATCTCTAACTAACAGTGTGACTGTGAAGGAAATTTGAGAAAGTCAAGCATTTCACAAAAAAAAAACTAGTGTAAGGGTCTTTGTGTTTTTTTGGGTCAAAGATTCAACAGTCTCAGATTTTCCCCAAATTCACAGAATTGGTTAGAGAGGTTGAGACATACACAGGAGCATGTTTCCTTTCACTATCACACTCCAAACCTGATTTCCAAGGCTTCAATTTCTGACATATTCCATTTACAGGGAGTAGGGGTTAGGGATTAGTGAACAGTGAGAAGGGGTTAGGGGTTAGGGATTAGTGAACAGTGAGAAGGGGTTAGGGGTTAGGGATTAGTGAACAGTGAGAA